>NW_005354212.1:853714-893785 GCF_000412655.1 Myotis brandtii | reverse complement strand
TTTTTTCTTTTTTTTTATTCTGGGCCAGCTTTAGCTCTGAGGCTCCAGCTCTTAGGCCTCCGCTGCTGAAAGTAGGTATCTGGTTTGTTTCGGTTCGAAACAATGTATAACTCCAGCTCTGACTCCAGCTCTGAGATCCCAGCTCGCTGAAAGCTGGTTTCTGGGCTTTTTTTTAGCTTCTATGTTTGTTACAATGTTCAAACTGCAGGCTCAGAGGCCGGCAAGGCAGGCGGGGAAAGTTGGTTTCCTCCGTCACTGAAGGAAGCAAGCCTCATGTTAGTTTCAAGCTGCCTGGCTGCCGGCTGCCATCTTGGCTGTCAGTTAATTTGCATATCTCCCTGATTAGCCAATGGGAAGGGTAGCGGTCGTACGCCAATTACCATGTTTCTCTTTTATTAGTGTAGATAGAGGCCTGGTGCATGGGAGGGAGCTGGCTGGCCTGCCCTGATAGGGGCCCTGGATTGGGGTGGGGGTCCTCACTGGGGGGGCGGGGCCAGCCAGAGCAAGAGGCCGCAGTTATTCTGGTCTCTGGTTGTTCAGGTCATTCTGCCATTTTGGTTGCTTGGCTTTTATTTTATAGGATATGTAAACACTATATTTTCTCTACTGATGAAAGAATATTATAGCAAAACTAAGGCCAGGTATATAAAAATGATCAGCATAAAAATGTCTTAATGGGAGTTAAGTATATATTGTTGGAAGGTAATAAGGACATTTAGCCCTAGTTTGAGAATAGCTTTCTCCAGAGGGGAAAAAAAAGCTATTTAAGAAGGGGTAGAAATACAAAGAATAGTCTCTTAAAGATTGGATGCTGAGAGCTATATTTTTTCACGTTCTCTACTATGCAAAGAAGAATTAGACTTTGGCTATACTACAACAAAAATAAAGACCTTTACATCCAAAGAGCCTGAGCCCAGGAGAACAGAATAAAATAACTGAGAAGTCCAAAGAATTAATCTATGAACCAAGCATATCTATTCTAGGAAAGGTAATCTGTCAGGACCCAGGTGTATAGTCAGGGGAGGGAGGTGCAAATGGAACTAAATAAAAAACTCTATTTGCAAATGTCAACCAGAACACATGGCTTAATTTTGAATAATTAAAAGTACTGTGGTCTTTTTAAACTATCCCACAAAAGAAACAACAAATATCATATGTACTAGTATATATATATTCTACATAAAATAATATAATAGTAATATTTTAGAACATCTATTTATTTTCATCAGATATGATGACAGCTAAAATAATGAATTAAATTTTTAATTAATTAAGTAGGAACCAAAACCTTCTATATACTGTCATAAGAGATGTACACAATACAGATAATGCAGAAAATATAATAGTTAAAGCATGTGCTAACCTACAGCAGCTTAGCACAAGTGAAAAAGAGAGAGTAACACTATTAATATCAAAGTAGAATTTAAGATAAAAGTAAAAGTGAAAATATTCCTAAAATATACATGATAATCATAAAACTGTATTCCCTAAAAGCACAGAATTAAAAGGCATCTTTAAGAAGCTACTCAGAATGTTAGGTTTGAGAGAAACACAATTCAGATGATATAATTAGTAGGTAATGACAGATCATTTAGGACATGGTCTGGATACACACACACACACACACATAGATTATAGAGGATAGCTATGTACTTTTTAATTCTATCTTTTAGTGCCCTTGAACCATATATGCTACAAAAACCTCAATAAATATTTTAGGTAAGAACTGAAGAACAAACATTTTCTAAATGCAATGCAATAAAACAATGAATATATGATAAAGAGCTAACTTAACTGTTAACTGAAGATGCCAGGATTGTCCTTGGCAAAATTTTATAAAACAGATAAATATAGCTTCATTAAACTTTGACATACTAGTAGGGGGAGACTGATAATAAACAAAAAAAGGAAAATATATATAGTTTGTTACACAGAGATGAGACATACAAAGAAAAAAGCAGGAAAGAGCAGGAGTACAGTTGTAAATGAGGGTGAGCAGAATAGCTTTCACTGGGAAGATGGTGTTTGAGTAAAAAAATACCTGAAGGAGGTGCAAGATCATTCAAGGCAGCAGAAGTAATTCAAGCATAATTAAGAGAAGTGGAATAAAACATTTTTAAGATAAAAACTGAAAAAAATGTTGTCAAATTGTGATTTTAAAAGTTTCATGTTTGGGCAGTTTATGATTTAAAAATGATCCTCATTAGATATTCTTAGCACCCAAGGAGCTCACTGTAAGTGAAAAGTATATATATATGATTAAAATTTAAGTATTATATTAAAGGAGGAATTACCTAATTCTGCATGGACTGTCCCCAGGTGGCTTCCAGAGAGGTGATATTTTAGTGAAGACATGAAGCACAGATAGGAGTTGGGAAGTAATGTCACTTTTTAGACACAGGATGTTGAATCATGTGAATGCACAGAGAGATGAAGAAGCCTGGATGTGTCTAATGTCACACGGCAAAAGTTAGACGTGGTGGATATCAGTCTGCTTAATTTGGAATCTACTGAGGAATGGAAAGGAGCATTTTAAGCAAAATTAATTCTTCATGCCAATTATCAATCTATATTTTAGGAATATATATAGAGGTTTGATTGAAGAGCGGGAAAACATGATAAAATAAAAAGTATAGATAAGTCCTAACCAGTGTTGCTCAGTGATTAGAGCATCAGCCCATCCACTGAGAGTCAGGGGTTCCAAGCCCTGTCAGGGGCTCTTCCCTAGATTTCTGGTTCACTCCCCTTCCTGGCCTCTAGTTGGGGCATGTGCAAAAGACAACCAGTCCATATGTCTCTCTCACATCGATGTTTCTCTCTCTTCCTCTCTCTCTCTCTTTCTCTCTCTCTCTCCCCCCTCTCCTGTCCCTTCCACTCTCTCTGAAGAGCAACGGAAATAATGCCCTCTTATGAGGATAACAAAAGCAAAAAAAAAACCCCAAACAAACAAAAGGATGATAAAAGGCTATATATGTGGTCTTGATAAGAAATGATAAAGACATGACCTGAGTAGTAACTAATGGAGTATGTTCATTAAAAATGACTACCAGCCCTACCTGGTTTGGCTCAGTGGATAGAGCGTTGGCCTGCGGACTGAAGGGTCCCAGGTTCGATTCCGGTCAAGGGCATGTACTTTGGTTGCGGGCACATCCCCAGTAGGGGGTGTGCAGGAGGCAGCTGATCGATGTTTCTCTCATCGATGTTTCTAACTCTCTATCCCTTTCCCTTCCTCTCTGTAAAAAATAAAATATATTAAAAATGACTACCAACCTCTTCATGCTTGAAGATCCACCTCTGCCAGCACTATTGTGATCTCCAGTGTAAACGTAGCCACTACCACAGGTGATCTTTCTATAGCGAGTCTTCCTTTACCTAACTCACATCAGGACAAGCCATGATAGAACCTCCATTTGTTCCTCAGCCATTTACAACACCACCATATTTCATTCAGCCTGTTTAAGCAGCTGCTTGATTTCTAGCAAAGAAATGAAATGAAATCCTGTACATCTACTTGACTAGGTCTGGACACTATTTGAGAGGCCTCTAACACCTGCCTATGATTCTCATTTCTTCTTATTTTTCTGAAACACAGGCCTTAGATTTATCTGGAGACATTCATGGAAACTCCTTGTGGCCACATTATATCTAGTCAAAGAAAACAACCTATAATGTCAAAATATATGTAGTCATGAAGTGGGAGTGTCACACTATAAGCAAAGATGTGCAGGCATGCTTTGGATTACTGATAGTAGTCATGGTTCATCTTTCCACTGACACTGACCATCTAATAATCAATCTCCTCTAAAAGGACCATGCCATGACCATAACACTGCCACCATGTCCCTATACTTTCACTGGGAAGGAAATATTTAAGATATGTGAAAGCATTATTCACCAAATAGGGGTATAGTGCTGGGAATTCAGGAATCAAACAAAGGGTAGAACCACATAATTTCTAATGTCCCTTCCAATTCTCTGATTATATGATAAGCTATCTGTCTTGTAAAACAATACAAATTTACTCTTGGGCATGGTTAAAAATATATCTACATATATCACTGCCATAATTTTCCGGGAAATAGAAGCCGCACAAGCTGTAACCAACTCAACATGCCAAGGGGTTTAATGTGATGTATGGCCCGACTCATTGGATTGGACTATTTTATTGCATTCCCCAATATCAGCAGGCTGTCAAGAGCTGAGAGTATGTTAAAGCTACCTTAAGCACAGAACATGGGAAAAGAAGATGTTAAGTGTTGTAACCTCTTTCTCTATTTTTCTCCTACCTCCCCCCTGACATATACCTGCATTCCCCAATGCACCCCACTATTTACAAAGTCATACTTATTTTACCTTAATTTGGGTACTTGTTAACACCTCTTTTTATTTTTCTTTGTTGCATGAATTTCCATTCCTACTATACAAGAGTATTATTTCTCCTTTCAATGCAATTTTTATATCTATCAAAGACATACACACATGGTTTTAGATAAGTCAAATAGTTCTCCAATGGTAAACATAAAATGTAGCTGTTCCCTAGCCTCCTGTCCCCAAGGTGATTATCTGCTTTTCTGTTTCCAAATAATATGCTTATTGGGCTGTTTCTTTCTTTTCCCCCCGCCCTGTAGATATTATCTGTTGATGTCCTACTACTAAGGAAATTGAGAACTTTTTTTACTCCTTCCTTGCTTTCTCTCCTCCCTCCTCACAAACAAGATTCCTACACTTTATTCCTCAATATAGTTATGTCTGTGTTTATAATCAGTATTAATATTCACTATTGCCTCTACTTCACCTTTTTAATTTTATTTTTCTGCATTTCTTGATCATATTTTCACACTATTGCATGTAATTATTATTCTATATTCAGCCCTAAACTTTCAGGCATTAAATACTTTAAAAACAATCAAGTACTTCAGAGACTGACTTTCAAATAACCCTGTTTTTAACCCTCTGTACCTTAACTTTTTAAAATAATTGGTACTTCTGATTATTTTGCTTTCTGGCATTCTGTAGTGTGAACCTGCTTGCTCCTGAATCTTCCCTGCCTCCTAAACTACCTACCCTGCCCCCCTACCATTTACCCACACCAGCTTACTTAACTTTTATTGCTATCATCTCTTCTCTCCTCTTTTCTTGCCCTCTTGACTTAAGCCTTTGAAAAAATCCTTTGAAAACATCAAAGTTTATTCTTTTTCTTTTTTTTAATTGTAAATCTTCTACCCAGTACAGAGCTTGATTCTCTCTCATAATAATTGTCCATTTTGTATAGCAAGTCTTTGATTTGGCATCATACGTACCCATTTCTTTACATAAATATTTCATTTACTGTTTCCTCATTTTTCATGAGCATAGGTTACTAGAGTAGGCAATAAAATTCAATTGCTCTAGTGCCCACAATATTTGAAGGTCCTACTTATAAAAAGAGATAAATAAAATTCAGTACCAAGAAATGTAATAATAGATAATATTATCAAACATTTGTTTTATTGTAGGTACTGTCTGAGAGTGTTTTATAGAGTAACTAGGGGCCCGGTGCACAAAATTCTTGCATGGAGAGGAGGATCCCTAAAGCCAAGCCTGCTCCCTCTCACAATCTGGGATCCCTTGGGGAATGTCCGACTGCCAGTTTAGGCCTGATCCCCATGGACATCGGACTGGCAGTCAGACATCCCTCTCACAATCTGGGACACTGCATGCACCAGTGACCATACTTTCCATACAGGTGAAAGGCATCTTGCTGTTGTACAGGCAGCTAGATTTTTTGCCCTGGTAATAAAAAGTAGTACATAACATGATCCTTCTGAGGCAGTAGTACCATTTCCCCATCTTATGGGTGGAAAAACTGAAGCAGAGAGAAGTTAAGTAATTGGCTTTGTCACACAGTTATAAGTGTCAGAAGCAGGGCTGACCACAAAATGTGCAAGCCAGAGTCCATGCATGTCACCACTGCATCATCCTGTTTTTTCATTGTTAGAGTAACCTTACCAGGTTTTAATTTTTAAATCTAAGAGACTGTTCCTAATATATAGGGTAGGGTCCCTAGACCTGGCTGGTGATCAGGGCTGATCTGTGGAGCAACCGGCGTGGCGATTGGGGGGTCCCCGCTGGCACACGCCTTGGCTGGCAGCCTAGCGCTGCCCACTTGCCGGTCCTGAACAGGAGAAGCTCCTGCATTGAGTGTCTGCCCCCTGATGGTCAGTGTGCACCATAGCAACTAGTCATTTCACCATTCAGTCGACTTACATATTAGGCTGATCCCTGTGAGCTTAAACCCGCAGTCGGACATCCCTCTCACAATTTGGGACTGCTGGCTCCCAACTGCTCACCTACCTGCCTGCCTGATTGCCCCTAACTGCTTCTGCCTGCCAGCCTGATCACCCCCTAACCACTCCCCTGACAGCCTGATTGACGCCTAACTGCTCCCCTGCCGGCCTGATCACCCCAACTGCCCTCCCCTGCTGGCCCCGTTGCCCCCAACTACCCTCCCCTGCTGGCCTGGTCACTCCTAACAGCCCTCCCCTGCTGGCCTGAGTGCCCACAACTGCCCTCCCCTGCCGGTCACCACAGACCCTTCTGCCACCACGCCCCAGCGGCCCAGAGCTCACAGACCCTTCTTGCCTCCACACCTCAGCGGCCCAGGCCCACAGATTACTCCCAGGGCCCACAGATCGCTCCTGGGGCCCACAGATCGCTCCTGGGGCCCACAGATCGCTCCCGGGGCCCACAGATCTCTCCCACCTGCCAAGCCCCAGAGGCCCAGAGCCCACAGACCCTTCCCGCCTGCGTGCCTCGGCGGCCCACTGTTTGGTCTCCATCCTGGTCATGACGGCCCTTGGCTATTATTAGTATAGATAATTAATTCACTTAATTTTCTTGGCAACCACAAGAACTCAGAGCTTTTAGTCTTTATCTTTTCCATTTAATAAAAAATGATTGTTTAGAGTAACTAATAAATAAACTCTGATATATTTTTTCACATTTTTATATCTGATTTCTAATTTTTCTGCCTTTGGGAAGTTTGGGACCTGATTCTCACATATTTATTGTCAGTCTTATCACCTCTCTTGGACTATTAAAACAACAGATGGCTCTGACCTCATCCAACCACTCAAGAATTTGATAGTTAAGATTATTTGCTAATTTGTCACAAGATATAAATAATATGTCAAAATATCTCACTAGCCAACACATAGATTGTTTATATAAAATATACCAGTCTTAATAAACATGTACAAATTAAATTTATAGATATTGGATATCTTGGATGAAAAATAATTTATCATTATTATTCTACTATATGTTAAAAGCAGTACAGTGATGTGGTTCAAGTCAAAGCTCTGCTATTTTCTAGCTGTATAATATTCAGAAATTTACGTAGCCTCTCTTATTTCAGTTTATTCATCTGTAAAATGGAAGTAGTGATGCAATCCTCATAGAGTTGTATGGACAAAAGATGTTAATCTTACATGAATAACATTTGGAACATGATTTGCCATATAATAAGTGTTGACCATTACCTAAACTATGGGCAAACCTCATTGTAACTCTATGGTTTCCAGAGTAATAATCTTTTCAAAACTCCCACTGTCAGTTAGATTAATTGAATAACATATCAATTGTGAAAGTTGTCTTCTCATAATATTCTAAGTCAAAGAATATGGAAATGATGAACTTTAACAGTTTAGTGGACCCCTAATCTTTCTGTTTTGAATAAATATTCTAAAAAAATGTAGCTCTGAAAAATAAGAACAATTTATATTACAATTTTATATTCAAAAATTATCTCCAATATTAATAGTTAAGGATATTTTTGAAGTTGATACTATTTTTAATCATACCAAATCATGCTCAACACACATTGGTCATGTATGATCTTGCTCCTCCAGTGTCTCTTAGCCTCATATTTTGCTCTTCATTCTTGCACTATGTATACCTGCCACACAGGATTTATCTGTTTATTCACCATGCTATTCTGGCTTCAACCCTGAGCTTTAACATATATTGTTCTCTCAAACTGGAATGTCTTCCCTTCTTACCCTTTATATAGCAAATATTAAAACTGAGGGTCGTGATTTAATGTATGATTGTGATTTAATATGTAGGTTCAGTTTCTTCCTAGCATGCCCTGTAAGCCTTGGCCCTTTCCCTTAAAAGTCATTAACCCCCTGCAGCAGTCAGAAACAATGGCCATGCCTCTGTTGACGAAAGGGGCCACATGCCAACCTGACAAGCTCAGGGAAGGTCTGCACGGCAGTCTTACAAACTCAAAGACCTAAAGTAACCACAAAGAATGACCTGAAATTAAACTTTAACTAAAAGCAGTTATGGTGGGTAGTCACCTCCTAGGCTGTCATCTTCCCTGACAAGGTCAATCTTTACCTTAACTGAGCTTATTGTCTTTTTGCATCTATGATAACATTTAATTGAAATGTCTGGTTAACTTGTAACTTCCTTTTTTTCCGGACCCCCTCAGGGCACAGCCAAATGCCCTGGGCACTAGGACAGATGACCACAAATTCCTTCATTGTTATGTTATTGTTATCATGTTAATTATTGACTGTTAACTATCCTGTACCCACCTAAGTAAAATAAGTATTGTCCATCATTTTACTGTATCCAATACCAGAGATTTCCCCACTTTGCTTTCTCCCACCTCTCTAATTTATCACCAGTGGATTTCATGTAACCCACCCACATCTCCTTTGATTGCAGTGCATAAAAATAGATGAAAAACTACCATTCTCTTTAGCATTATCTCAATCCATTGAGATTCTACTTTCCGGCAATTGTCACCAGTTTGGCTCAAATAAACTCACAAAAATTCTTTATAGGTTTGAATGTTTTTACATTTACATCTGGAACCTAGAAACCATTGAGGAGTAGGATCTTTAGAGAATGAGCTTCCCATCTCCATATTGGCCAATTCAATATTAAGCCATTTTTTTCTATACTGGAAATGCACCAGACAAACAATGGGTCCATGCTGCCTGTCACTACTTGAGCCAGTTAAGCAGAGACAGGGTTGAATGATTGTGAGAGTTTATTCCAATACTGCAGGCAGTACTGGAGAGCAGCAGGTCATCCACAAAAATCTGCTCTGCAGCCCACCAAACACCGGTTGCTTATATTGGTAGAAGTACAAAGGAAAGTAGGCAAAAGGGTAAATGGGCAGTTTACAGATATGCAAAAGGCCCCAGAGTCTTCAAGGGGCAAGTGATATGCAAGGGCTAGGGTTACCTGGGGAAAGAGCTAAAGGGTGGGCCAAATGGGAAGTTAAGAGGTAAAGAGCGGGCTGGGGATTCTCAAAGGGTTTAGTGATATGCAAAGCCTGGGGACTTCATAGGGCTGGCATTGATTCTGGTTTCTACAATAAAGTGGTTAATCTTTCCATGACAATCAATAGCCAGCTCCAAATTGGGAGGGCAGGCTGCATTTCCAGGTGAGCTCCCAGGTCCTGAGTGCAGCTGCCAGCCAGGTTAGAATGTGCCTTCTTTAATCAGAATAAAGCAATCACGGTTAAGAGAGCATGATTAGTATTTCTTATAATTCTAGCTGGTTCCCCAACATTCTATTTCTGCCCCTATCAGAAACCCCTGCTTGTGCATTTCTTTGGGCCAGTGCTCACAGGCAGGTAGATCCCCCCAAAACAACACTGGGGTTCTGGTAACATTCAGTCGCCTGGGAGTTTTGCCTGTTATAAATCCAGGCTTAAGTTTTTCTCTCCACTTATTGTCTTGATTTTACAGGAAGGGGAAAAAAACCTTATTTGTCATTAAAAAAGTCAAGATGTTCTTCTAGCTAAAATTATTTTGATCTGTTCTCTAAAATGCTCGAAGTAAAGGAGAAAATAAATCACGTTTTATAGATGTATGACCGAGAAGAGCTTTGTACCCTACAAAAGTTATTCAAAGTTCCAAGTAACTCTTCCATAACAAAAACCCACCAGGCAAATGACCCCTTTTTTCTGTGTGATAATCTGACTGTGTAAGAAAAAAAAATTCACTTATGAATGCTTAAGGGAAAAAGTCAGCATCAATAGGCTTTTATGGTTAACCAATTGTCACTGTTGTACAGTCTTGTAAACATGCAGATGAGACAACTGGGATTCATTTTAGAGATCATTAGAAAAGAGCTGAGATGGACTAAGTGAAATTTTAAAAGTCAATACTTAATCAGGAGCACACATGCCAAAAGAGAGAATGGTATTTTCATCTGACAAACTAAATATCAGCTCCAGGACCATTACTGTAAAACAGAGTTGATTCTATAACTCCCAGCACACTCAGACAAAAATTTACCACTAAAGTCTAATTTGATTTCCTTATCAGGCAATTAGTATATTATTAAAAATTCACGGCACAGTCAATCTCCTGTTGATTTGCATAATTAAGTTACCTTCTTAAAGTAAGGGAATTTTATTCATTTCTGGGGCAGATTTTGAAGGATGGAAAAGATTTTTTTACATCATAAACCAAGCTACCCATGGCCATATATAGATATATATGTGTTGTGGGTTTTTTTTTGGGGGGGGTTGTTTTTGTTTTTTTTAGTTTTAATCTTTTATAAAGGTCAAACTGTCAGATTCTGGCAAGAGATGCCCATTTTTTTTCTATTCTCTTATCTGCTTGCTTACTCTCTCAGAAATATCTGTAAATAAACAGCTATTTTTTAATATATGCTGAAAGCATACTTAGTGCATCCCGAGAAGGTATTTGGTGCCTGTCACTAGAAAAAGAAATAAACATTAGTGAAAGCCAAACCTCATGAGGTTTATAGGATTGGTATCAATAAGAGTAAAAAAAAAAAAAAAGAGTTTTCCAGATTGTATTTAAATCGCCTGAGTCCACAAAGTTTGACTAATGCTTCCCCTTTAGATTTTGCTGTTGTTAATACTTTTGCAAGTAAAAAACAGTTGCTTGTGGGAATTCTGATTTGGATCTTAGATCCAGAAAACTCAGAAGTATGAAGTAATTTTTTAAAAGGTTACTTTTAGTGATTATGAAGCAGTTTATGGGAGGAAAAAGTTTTCCTTGACTCTCTCAGGGTCCCTGGCTGGGTCTAAAAATTAAACTGAAAAGACAGATTATCAGGAGTAAAGCATACAGATTTCATTGAATTTTTTTACATGTACATGGGGGCCTTCACAAGAGATGAAGACCCGAAGAAGTAATCAGAGAAGGAAGCTTTTATAACTAAGAAATAGTACATTTGTGAAGAATTGACAAGACAAAGGATTTGGAAAAAGAGTAATGAATGATAAAGTTAACTGGGAAGATAAGGGATAGTTTAACAAGGTTTATTATAGAGCCTTCTGGGTTCTAAATTCCCTCTCTAGTAATAAGGATGTCACATATGCTGCTAGTACGGAGAGGGAAACTTTCATATGGAAAATGTATCTCCTGCTTTTAGGAAAGAAGGACAAGAGTGGGGCCAGAGGTCAGAGTGACCTTTTTGCTTCTTTGTCTCAATTCCTTCATCTGACTGTATTCAATATGCCAAGGTGCCATACTTTGTGGTAGTATTTCCTGAACCTCATTAATAGGTTGTTTCAGTTTTTTCTTTCTGCTTATTATCCAGTATTTACTGGGAACCAGGCAATACAGAAGTCAAAGAGGTCAACAAGTTTACTGCCTAGTGAGGTGGCTAAATGAAATAGATTATGTAGTTAATAAAGAGTACCTGGGAGCCCAGATGTGCACCTTTTGGGGACAATAAGATGAGATGGTATATTTGCAAGAAATTATTGTTTGTTCTGTGTTACTAGTTAGAACATTTAATTTTTATGTCTGAATTTTCCAAACCACCTATAATTCATCTCCAGGAAAGAAAAAGATACAAGAAAATCTATTAACAACAGTGTTCACTGCTCAACATCATTCCTGTTTAAATCTATGTCTCTGCTAAGATTTAGCTCCAGGCCATGTATTTCTAGTACTGAGCACGTAGTAGGCATTGAGTCAATGTTTCTGGAAGGAATGAAGAAAGGAAGGAAAAAAATCAGTATGTCCTTGGTTTCAAAAATTATATACTTTTTCTAGGACTCACAAAATTAGTATATAAATTATTCATTATTTGAAATGAAATGGATTTTCTCAATGCTAGTCAATTAATGGAGAATAAGAATATTTTCTTGTTTTCTTAATATAGTATCATTCCCATTTTATATAACCACTTGATTTATCTCCAGAAACAGTTCTCTCTAAAATTAACACCTACTTTCCCAAAGTAAAACTTTGTATTCAGACCCCATTAATCATCACTAATATGCCATGTAATATGGATTATAAATGATTATGGCTATTGTCTGATTTGTTTCAGAATCTTTGTGAATTAATATCTATTCAGGGCTGCTCAGTAAGACATATTTATATTATAACTTCTGTTTATTTCTGTTCTTTATATATGTGCTTCCATTTTTAACTTCAAAGGTGAAAGTTGCTCAATTTGACATAGGCTTTCAATGTAAGCAATTATCCACAGTTTATAAAATATTTAGAAATAAGTGCATGTTGGAGGGGGCAGTGGAGGAAAAAGAAGGTAAGCAACCATGCTCAGAATTTATAATGAATACTACATATTATTATAAAAAAAATGCTCATTTTTAACTCAAAATTGGTCAATTTCGCCCTGTCAGATTTTCACTAGAATGGAGATTTCCACAAGATAAAATAAAGACAGAAAGACTTTTTTATTTAAAGTCAGGGCAAATGCACTCCTTAAAGGTGCTCTTGAAAGAATGCTCATTTGAACAGGCAGAGAGTAAATGATTGACACTTTGCATAAGGCCTTTGAAAGTCTAGGCCTTGGTGTGTCATTTGTTAGAAACCCTATTATAATAACTGACAGCCATACCCAGCAGATGCACCATAGAGATGTTGTGCCAATTTCTTTCCTAAAAAACATTAAATATTGTGAATTTTAATATGGAATATTTGGCAGCAGAAACCAGTCGTGCTATTTCTTGTTGACAAGGTAAGAACTAAGCATCATGCACAAAATTCTAAAAGATATAAAGGTTACAAGTGATGAAAATCATGTCAAAGAGTTATAAGGGCTCCACTAAGCCAAGTTATTTGAGAAATGGACAGAATGAAAAGTTAAAAGCTCAGATTGCTTTTATGTATAAGAACTTCATTTTGAGGGACAAACCTTGAAATCAGCATTTAGAATTTACATAAATCTATTGCAAAACATTTTATGACACAAGATTAGGGATGTCTAAAGAATAGACATGTTAAATAATCCCAATTCACTGCTGGAACTGAGAGATGTACTTATTATTCAAACTCAAGAAGGTAGCAGCCAAGAAACAGCATTTTATCTTTCTTCTACTTGTTGTGGTTAAAAAAAAAAAATGACCATGAAGAAAAGATGAGACAACACTGAATTTTATAAAGGAGAATTGGGAAATTGGGCAGCCACACTTATCACCTTCTATCACCTCTCCCATTTCCAGAACTTGTACTCTATACCTATGTAATTTGCATAGCTTTGAAAGGAAAGGGCTTGAGAAAAGAGAACAATGAATGCTGCTGACTGCTTATCTTTCATTAAAGGGGAAGTGTGGGCATGCAGACGGGAGCAGAGCTTTTCTGCATGCACTGGCCAAACTGTAAAGGCAAGCCTGTTAGAACACATACCTGGCACCCATCGACTCCAACTTCAGGTGTGGAAAACAGCATTTGAAACTGAAGGGATTCAGAACAGGCCTCCCCAAAATGTGCCACTTTGGATTATGATTTATTTTGAGTTGAAGGCAATTGAGACCCTTCAGGCTTATGAGAAACTTTTACCTCTCCCTTAATGGGTTTAAATTTGGAGCCTTGCCCTTAAAAAAAAAGTCATCACCAGAGATAACTGTTTATGACCTATCTATTTGGCAGGGCAAGCTTCTAATTACTTAACATCTGCTCTTCTTATCGTCCTGTGAATGATGATCCTCCCGTCTGAAGCCCCGCGGTGCCTTACCTCATCCTTAGCTCAGAATGACATATATACCTAATTTTAACTTTGTCGCTGAACCTCTCATGTATGTGGAGGTCTCTGACTCTCTCATATGTGGGTTCCCATATATACAGTTGTAATTAAATTTGGTTATCTTCTCTTATTAATCTGTCTCATATTGATTTGATTATTGGACCATTGGAAGAACATAAAAGGGTACAGTATAGGAAAAATTCTTCCTCCCCCACAGAACACCATAGGTGCTCAATAAATATTTGTTGAATGAATAAGTTATTGTAGTACTTTGTTAAAAATGTATTACTGCTCCTTGTGGCATCATTCAATGATATTTCTACTTATTAGTTTGGAAACTGAGTCACATTGTAATTGCGTGAGTGCTGGGACACATTGGGGTAACATACCCTGCTACCTTTCCCACTACTTTTTATTTCTCTCTAAAATTAGTCTTCCATACCCCACCCCTTGTTTTACATATGGGAACATAATATCTGATTTAAAATTAATTTTCTTTTGCTAATATCAATGCATAGAATGAGTATTTTCAGGGGGAAGGGTCAATCATTTTCATTTCATAAGATGACTAGACTGTTAAAAGGTAGATATAATTCTTGCTCATCTGATAACAGCAATTTATATTGATACCTTGGGTATTGGGAAGAGGGAGTTTCCCTAAGGATGACAGTTACTCTCTGATCTAATTGCAAAGCTTTTTAAATGCCTCATTGTGGTTTTCACCTAATGGCTTATTGAAGCCTTTATGCTCAGCAAAAGAATCCTTAGACATTGGCACTCTGAATGCAAGCCTAGAAGGCATGTCGCCTATTGATTAACTCATGAATTAATTCCAAGAGCTTGTCTATGTTCCTTACCAAAGATCTGTGTATTTCAGGCTCAGGTGGTGGTGGGGCAGAGGGGGAAGACAGACTATAAATGTCTGAAAAAATAAGGTAAGTTTAAAAATGCAAGCTTTTGTCCAGTACCACCACCACCCCCACCACCACCCGCAAAGCTTAACCAGTGAAGACAGCAGAATAACCTCTTTGCTGAAAAACTGCTAGAGGTGATTTTGAGAACTTGATTAGTAGTCCTGTGCTCCTCCCATCTGCATGTAGCTTCTTGATTAGGGAATTACCTTACAATACCCCTAATTAATGCTAATTTATGCTCGTTTAGTGACCATAAAAATGTGTCACCACATTTTAATTGCATAGGGAGGGTAGATAGATGAAAGTACTAAAGAATTAGTGTGTCATTTACTAAAGAGACCTTTAGGAACAATAAAGACCATCTGCCCTGTCAGTCTTCATACCCTGGAGACAACACTACACCTTATGATCCAATGATAAATAAAATTATCTGCCGTAGCAATGAGGATAAATGTTGCCCTTCTTCATTATTTGTGTCAAACCAGGATAGGTGGAACTTTTAGAGAGACAGCTTGTTGCAAATGCTGACTGTACATTTTAAAATTAAGTTTTAAGGGTAGCAAAGCATTTTTATAGAACAAAGGTGACATCTATTATCCACTTAGGTCTCAAGAGTATATTTTTCATAGGTTGTTAATTAAATAGTTCAGAAGGCAGTTTTTGAAATGTATCAGGTGAATTCTTTATGTATGTATGCCCCAGATTCCCAATATTCATGTTCTTAAATGAGAATTTCATGTTAGTAGGTTTTGCAGACTGCAGCAATGCTATTTCTAGATACCTCCTAAAATCCCTTTATATTTAACACTCTTGGCTTCACTGGCAACTGACTTCAACATATAACAAAGCAGACCTGCTGTCCCAACCTTAAGGAGATTCAGCAGGCAACAGAAGCATCTTTTATACCTGTGCCTAGTAAAGAGCCTGGCACATGGTACAGGCTCATTAAATATTTGCTGAGGAAGTGCATGAGTGGATGGATGGATGATTTCAACCATCTGCCAATGCGGTCTCTATTCTTCCTAATAATTCCTTGACAATGTGACAGTTCTTTCTTCCAGGCTCCTCTAAAAGTGGGAAGAGAAAATCAATGAATATGTTCCAAGTAATGATAACTGTACCCAAGCCTCTGTCACAGACTCCTACGAGGCTATGCCAGGTTAATAGTATAATTGCTGAAGTCTTTGGTACTCCACCCCCACACCTTTTTTTTTTAATTGGAAGGACTCCAGATGATTCAAAAGCTCTTCTGGCTTTAGGTATTCACGGGGAACTTGTAATCTCTCCACTCAGAAGCTCGCAGCCTACTTTCCCAGGTAGAGCTGTTCCTGGAGCACCTTCCTGTTCCTCCCTGACAGCCACTCCCTGCAAAGACTGGACTCGGAGCCTGGGCTATGGCAATGCTCCTTCCCCTGGTAGCAGCAAGAGCTGACATCTCTGTCCCAGGCCAGGATAACAACAGCCACCAAAGGCAAGCCTGTGAGTGCCCAGATGTTGGGATGTAGCCCTGAGAGGCAGAGTTGTCTTTCTGATGAGTAGGGAAGCACTGATCTAAACTAGTGCTTACCTGTATTGAGGTCTGATTACAGTGTCACAGGAGCTGATCAGGAAAGAGAGGTTCACAGATGTTCACAACCAGGCAAGGAGTTCCAGAGAAAGAGGGCGAGGCCAGGGCAGCAAGGGCATTGCATTTTCCTGATGGGGAGATCTGAAAAGAGTGACTCAGAACGACATAACGTTAAAAAAATCAGCTAAAATTCGTATGGCTAATATGAGCACCATTTTGTTAAAATAATATAGGTATGCAAATGTATAGTTCCCTATCTATCTATTGCATTTATAAGCATATGCAACCAAATTATAGAATGGTTATTTCTGGGTTTTAGGAATGAAGATAATATTTACTTATTAATTTATTTCAGAAAAATGTATTTTTTACAAATAAAAAGTATAACATTACTCCTGCACAAAGTTTTTTTTTACCATTTTGAATAGCAAAAATGATAATTTAAAAAATACTTAGTGACTAAGATGTTCAGTGATCCTTAGCTATGACCTCTCTAAATTTTTGATTTCAGAAAATGAAAGTCTTTTCATTTTATTTGGAGGATAAGGAACATAAAACTTTTTTTCTCTTTCTGATAATCTTAACATTCAGAAAGTGCTAATATTTTTAATGATGCAAGTAATAAGATACAAGATTTTACCATATGGTTGCTTTGTATCACTTTAGAAACACCAAAATCATATCAAATCAATCATCTAATGTACATTTCAATTCATGTTACTTCTGAAACTCTGACCCAGTTTGGAAAACTTTCTTTAAAACCTTCAATGGGTGCCTATATTCATCTATTACGTGGAATGCCAGATCCTATTGACAACACTGCTGAATGCTTGTGAAAGACAAAGGGCAAATTCTGCAATTTTCCCTAAGTCTCTAAAACCAATGTCTCAAGCTCTTTGACACCTAGGCATTTTATAAAATGTGCTCTCTTTTCCAAACATTATATTCTTTAAACAAACTGACACCATCGACTCTGTATTGGAATGAGATTAGATTAGTTTCTCCTTATTTTACGGAGGGCCTTTTGCCTTAAAAGTTGACATTATACAATGGCACACTTTACCATCAGGAATTTAATCCATTGTACTGATTCCCATGTGACTCTAGGGCTGTATCAAAGATATGATAGAAGGAGAAAATGAAAAAGGTGAAACAAAACATGACCAAGGTAATCTCAAAAATAGACAAGAAAAAGAAAACAAAAGGGAGATTTTCTTACCCCTTTTTAACCAAATTCCCTTGGGCACAGTCTTTAATGCTCTAGAAGGTCTTAGGAAGGAAGAAAGGTTATCTTATTGGCATCAGGAATGCTATCCTGGGGATTTTCTTACAGGGGAAGTGAAAAGGAAGCCCTGATTCTCTATCTGGCTCAGGGTCACCTCTGTCTGTGTTGTTCCTTATGACTGGGCAGAATGATAAACATACGGCAACTCCCAAACTATTTTTATTAGTTAAAGGCACAAGTAGAACCCGGGCCTTTATAAAATAAGCATCATACTTAATTGAACCACACATAGTTAGAGGACATTTCACGAATTGGTGTCTTCAGTAGTAAAAAAAAAAAAAAAAGTTTTCTTGCCCATAAAAGTTGTTTATTTGTATTCTATATGCTTACTTTTATTCTTTCTTTTCCAGCCCAAGGTCTTTTTTATACAGACAATATATTGTTCTTCATAAAAATGAAATGGTCCTTCTTCATACATGCAGGCTATAATTAAAATACATCAAGATATGTGACAGCGAACATTAAGATACTCGAATACTGACTGCCAGGAACAACTCTAATCAACCCATGAAGAGACTGACAACTAGAATTTCACAGTTGCTGGCATATAGAGATTGTGCTGAGATATACATGAGACTATACGTAACAAAGAAGTGATAGGGAATCTGAGCTGCAGAGCTGAGATACCAGCTAACCTTTAGTTATTTGGACAGGAACCACAGGCACTAAAATTGTTTATGGCTCTTAAAGGATTAGTTAAGTGCTTGGTGCGAAACGATAACATTGGTTATCACATAGAGTCATTAAGGTTATATTGAGGAAATAATATCACAAATGGCCTGATATGCACAAGAGATATTTTATTTATGGTTATGAATACTCTGAAATTTGCTTTTTGGCTTGCTTGGAATTAAAGGAAACATCACTCAGTATGTGAACTGGGGAAAGTCAGGCTGAGATAAGAAAACATAAGAAAGAAAATTAAAGCACTTAGTTTAACTACAAGGAATAAAACAAGGATACACACACACACACACACACACACACACAATACAAGGGTTTTCACTTACTCATGCATTTCATTATTTATTAAGTGAAGATGGATAAAGGAAAATTAGGAAACAGTTCAATGGAAAAGCTACATTGATTAGAATGCTGACAGCAGAAAGACACAACTGGAAGACTCTGTGAAAGATGAGATATGTGCTACCGCAAACAAGAGAAAATTAAATGATGCAGCCCAGGCAGATAACAGAAAATAAAATAGTAACAGCTGAGAGCCTGTTGTTTATGAAAGTTTACTTGGTTAGCGATTCTGTACTTTCTCTCACACACACACACACACACACACACACACACGCACATCAAAATTAATTACCATGTTGTTCTTCAAGTTATTGTAGTTAGTGAATAGGAATTTATCACTAGCAAAAAAAAGGAGAAAGAGAAAGCAATACAGTCCTAAAAATCTAAAAATGTACTAAACGCATAAATAATTCTCTAAATAAAACTTCTGAAAGTGTTATAATCTTTTTTATAATTTACTACAATGATTTCAACTCTTGATCATGTGCATGGTAGAAGTTTGAGATAGTCCAAAGTGTTAATTTGATTTTTTTCATTAGATTACAGGATGTACACTGCATTTATATCTGAAAAATAAGAGAATCCTGGTGATAAACATGCTTCAATAACATGTAACACTAAATTTAGAAGGAGCATAGAAAGTGTTTACTTTTCTTGCCAAAACTTTTTGCAGCTTAATCTATATAAGAAAACAGAATATCAACTTTCATATTACTGTCAAATATCAGCCTAAGATGACATGTGTTTTTTTTTCTGTCTCTAACTCTTTCTGGAAAAGGTGTAATGTGTTTACATTTCAAAGATATTTTTCTACTACGAAATAGGAAATAACAGTGGAGAGGAAAGGTGGGAGAGACAAAGGATGATTTAGGCAGAATGGATGATACTGTCGTCAATCCAAAAAATGTTTTTTGAAAATCTACTAAGTATCAGCAATAGAAGCACCAACAAATAAATACTGTCTGGTTTCTCAAGAGAAGTAAAAACCTAGTAAAGGATTAAGAAAAGTATATATTTAAAAAAATTTTGGAAAAGAAAGTAAAGTAAGCTAAAAAAAAAATACATCCCAATAGCAGATCTGGGATATATCATGTGTGATAAAGTTGATTTCAATAGGTAGAGCAAGAAAGAGGAGAATTATGGGCACATGTTGTCGAAAGCTGGCCACTGTGTGTATTGGTTCTGGGTCTCTTGGGAAGGACTCTAGTGCAAGCCAATGTTAGATGCTACCTGTGAGTCGGCCTGGGCAACCTGTTCAGAGCTGTCAGCTATCCTCAGTCTGTGGCTGCCCCTTCTGCACCTGAGTGCATGCAGAAAGGACCCAGATACCCTGAAAGGCTGGCTTTTATCAGCACTGGGCCAGGGGGCAGGTCATCAAAAGTTGCAAAACACCCAAAGATTTACCTTATCCTGCCTTCCTTGCTGGCTGATAGTTAGACTTAGTCACTGGAAGAGGCTTAGACTCTACTCCTCAGCAGGGGTAAGCTCCACAGCATGGGGTGAGAGGGATTCCCAGGCTATGCTGCACCTTGGGGAGTGCCCCACCCAAGAATGATGGCTTCTGTGGTGCAGAGGAATGACTCAGCACAGGGATCCTGGCTGCTAACCCTTCAGCTCTCTCCCAGAGCCACAAACCCCAGACTCTCCGCATGAAGCTCTAGCCTGCTCTGCCCTCCCTCTGCTGGAGCCCAAGATGAGTTGCTACAAATGAAACATCCCTCTGGAGCTTCAGTCACCACTCCTGCAAGCAGGGGCAGCCCACTCACCTTCTGCACCTTCTACGGATCTGGATGTGACTTCCCTGTAAATTCTTGGTTATAAGGCTTCTCCTCAGCTAGTTTTCAGTTAGTTATTCAGGATGATTTTTCTATAATTTAGTTGTAAATTCAGTTTGGTTCTGGGAGGAGGTTAGTACAGCTTCCACCTACCTCATTGCCATCTTGGATCTCTCAAAATCAAATTTTAATTCCAAGATCTGAACGCATGACTAGAAACTCACTTACTGAAAAGCTCATTCTTAGAGCTCTCCTGCTATTTTGATTAGAGTATTGTTTATAAGTATTATGTTTTGTTTTCATTTATATAAATATAATATTGTTTGACTTTTTCTCGTTTATTTTAATATAATATAGTAAAGACATCTCTTAGGCCATTGGTTCTTTTGTATTAAGTACATTTCAGAAATTAGCCTTTGCCTTAATGTTTGCAATTATCTATTATTTAAAAATTATGATATAATTTTTCCCTTGAATCTGTTTCCTCACTTATGAAATGAGACAGTGAGGATAGGTGACCTTAGGATTTCTTCAGGTCTAATGTTGGTTAATTCTTTGACATTTATATAAGAGAGTTGACTATGTCTAATGCTAAAACTGCATAATTATTCTGTTCTCCTGACTCATTATATTACATTTGCAATGTCATTAATATTAAATATTCAGGCAGCTTATGTAAATAACAGTGCACTGACCTACAGCACATGCACAAAAACTTTTGTTATGGATATTATAGTCTACCCTTACCCCAGTCTCTGCTTGAAACTGGAGATACTGGGCCATAATCAACTTCTTCAACTCTGCATAAAATGTGGCAGCACCTTCTTCAATGGCAGAAATAGCCTCTTTAGTAATTTCTATATTTTTCATTCCTATTCCTGAATCTGTTTAACCATGTCTTACTTGCAGTAAATGGCTTGGTGTGTCACTCATTTCAGGGGATGACTTGCTGAAGTCTTTGCATAAGCTCAAACACTTCTGGCACAATATGTTGCTGTCAGTTGGAACATATTTTCTGATCATGCCTTCCATCCACATATTTAATGCTTTCCCCATCTAAGTACTTAGCATGCACTGTGGCAAAAATTTTTGCACTTTGAGGTGCAGTAGTACAACCAGCACAAATTTATTTTCCTTTTTTCATAATTTCATGGATAGAAGATTCATTCTTAATATAGATTATAGCAACTGTAGCATATGATTTTTTTTATTAAGTCAAGAATTTTTATCTTTTCATTAAAAAGAAGCACTTTATGGCTTTCCTTTGGCATATGCAAATTACAGCACAACTACTGTTGTGCTTTGGGGCCATTCTTAAATAAAATAATGGTTATGTTAACACAAGTACTGTGATATCTCAATAGTCAATCTGATACTGAGTCATCTACTAAGTGACCAATGATCAGGGAGCATATACTGTGGATATACTGGATGCGTTACATACCAGGTGGGACAGTGGAAGGGTGTGAGATGTCATTATGCTACTTAGAATGGCACACAATTTAAAACTTATAAAATGTTCATTTATGACACTTTTCATTTAATATTTTGAATGATGGTTGACCATTGGTAACTGAAACTATGGGAAGCAAAATTACAGATAAGAGGGAGATACTGTATTTCTATTTTTTCTTTTGTAATACTGCAATTTTTAGACATATTGAAGAATATTCAGATAAGAAACACAGCAGGTAGAAAAGATTTAGGGCAGGGTCATTGCTTTGACTTAGAGTTGCCCTTTATGAAGATGTCAAAAATACAAAGTGATTTTATTGTTAATTGCATCTTCATCTATTCTCACTTGAAGTGGAACTCATGTAATTGTTCTGACAACTATTGGCCTCTTAAATAATTTATATTTCAGAAAGAATGGCATGCTCTTCATAAATATTTGTCATATTGTTGTTTTTTAATGTACCATTCTTAAGTCTCTGCTTTATACCAGTTGAAATGTCATCATTCACTGTTTGATAATGATGCTGTAGTATAAGGTTATTGAGGGCTTATATCCATTATCCAACTGAGGAAAAACTAACTCAACTCTTCATTTTCACTCAATATTATAGAAGGCTTTTAGATTTGTAAGCTTATTGCACTGCCAACATTTGTCATTTTTACTACCATTATCCAAAATAATGTATTTTTCATTTATAATAGATTTATAAATTTGATTCTAGCTTTAGGTAATGAAATTCAGTGTTTCAATTTCTATTTTATAATGACCCTCTGCTGGATTATGGAATGGAAATAGGATAAGAATAATGGGAGTAAGAGAATGAATGAGAGAGAAAGAATAGGAACGAAAGAAAGAGAGATCAGTGTAAAAGATGACAAATGATGGTGACCTGACCTAGGGAAATTAAAGTGGGGTTAAAAAGATTTAAATGGATTTTTTAAATACTTAGGTAATATATTAATAGAATAAGTCAAGAACAAATTAAAGGTAATTCCAGATTTCTGGCTTAAGTAGCTGGGTGAATAATAGTGTCATTCAATAAGACTGAGAATATCAGAGGAGGAATAAATAACAGTTGTTTTGACATGATGTAGAGAGGTTGAGTAAGTAAATAGTGGGTTTGCTTATACTTACTGAATGTGTGGTATCCATGTGATAACATAATGAACATATGCTTGAAACTTAGACCTTGTGCTATCCAGGCTCCAGGATTGCCCACAATGATTCCTGCCTCTGGTATCCTTTCTCAATCTCCTCCCACATTGTAGTGGTCTGTGTGGCCAGTGGAATATGGAAGAAATTATTACATGTCACTTCAGAAGCTCGATCATAAAAAGCAATATGGCTTTCCTCCTGGCTCTGTCCTGGGTTACTCCAAAAGAAATTAGCAGCCCTGTTTTAAGGAAATTCAGGCAGCACTGGGTACAGGGCCACATGTCAAAGAACTGAGATCTTTTGACAACAGCCATGTGAATCATCTTAAAAGCAGATCCTCCCAAGGCCCACTCAAGTCTTTATATAACTGAAGCTCCCACCAACAGATTTCCTGTAATATTTATGACATATTGAACCATAACATCCAGTTAAGCTGCTCTCAGATTTCTGACCCTCAGAAACTGTATAAGAATACATATTCTTGCTCTTTCAAGTTGCTATGTTTTGGGATAAATTGTCATGGAAAAATAGATAACTAATACAGACCTCAATAATCAGATCTAAACTGGAAATATAGATGAGAATCATTGGCATCAATTGCATAGTTCTGGATGAGTTTTATTTTGATATTGTGTATAAGAAGAAGACAAATAGTCCTGGGTGATGTGGCTCAGTTGGTTGGGAGTCATCTTGTGCATGGAAAGGTCTTTGGTTGGATTCCTCATAAGAGCACATACCCAGGTTGTGGGTTTGATCCCAGGTTGTGGGTTTGATCCCCGGTTGGGGTGCATGCAGGAGGCAACCAATCTGTTTCTTTCTCATATTGATGTTTCTCTCATTTTCTCTCTCTCTTCCTCTCTCTCTAAAACCAATAAAACATTTTAAAAAATATATATTGTATTGATTTTTTAAGGGAGGAAGGGAGAGGGATAGAGAGTTAGAAACATTGTTGAGAGAGAAACATCCATCAGCTGCCTCCTGCACACCCCCTACTGGGGATGTGCCCACAAACCAAGGTACATGCCCTTGACTGGAATCAAACCTGGGACCCTTCGGAGGAGGAGGAGAAACAGGGAAATCTTAAATATAGAATTGGTGGGGGCGGATCCAAAAGAGACTAATTAGCTAGAAAGACAAGAGGAACATAAAAAAAGGGGTGGGGGCAATGCTATGAAAGCAACCAGAAGAAATATTTTGAGGGGGGAAAGGTGGATAAAGGGATTACAGAACTAAAAAATTTCTGCTAAGAGATCAAGTCAAAGAAAGACAAATACAGTGACAATCATGAGATCTTCTGTATTGAAAGCAGTTTTAGAGAAGAGTTAAAAATGGAAACAAACAAACAAAGCTTGATTGTCCTGAGGACAAATGCATATTATAAACACTACCACAACTTAATACTAAACTTTGGTGGTCTCTCATGTACAGCATATTCTTCATTTCTTAACAGAAGCACATTTCCAATGGTAAAGATGTACCCTCTATGAGCTCAAGTGAAAGAATAAAAAATACACAGAATACTAATCACCATAAATGAGCATCAAGACAAGAAAACTGATTAACATTCTCAAGAAATTCACATAATTATATTTTCAGAAAATTTCTCTCTGAAATTAATAAAAAATAAAAATAAAATAAAAAAGATTAGATCTAAATGCATAAATAGTTAAATATGGATTCACCAAATGATCAAGCATCAAAAGAATTCCAGAACTGAATAGGCAGAACTAAAAAAGAATAAATAAAACAAGGCTCTGAAAAGAAAATTATTAAAATTAAAATATTAAATGGATGCCATAACCAGTTTGGCTCAGTGGATAGAGCGTCGGCCTGCATACTGAAGGGTCCCGGGTTCGATTCCGGTCAAGGGCATGTACCTTGGTTGCGGGCACATCCCCAGTAGAGGGTGTGCAGGAGGCGGCTGGTCGATGTTTCTCTCTCATCGATGTTTCTAACTCTCTGTCCCTCTCCCTTCCTCTCTGTAAAAAATCAATAAAATATATTTTAAAAAAAGAAAAAAATATTAAATGGACAGGTTAATCAGTAGATTTGACATATGTAATAAAATAATTAATTGCTTTAGGCTATTTCTAATATGAGACCAAAATGGGGAAAAAAGAGGTAAGACTAGAGGAGGTTAAAAATATTTATGTCTCTCTCTACAAAACTATAAATCAACCTTTAGAAATGATTCAAAGTTCAGCAGAGAGAGATGCAAATATAGAAAATATATATTTTTAAAAAGATTAAATATTGAGGATAGAATGAGACCCATGAAAGAGAATGAAAATCAGACCAACCTATATATAAAGGAAAGAAATATATGACAGGTGATTACTCAGAACAATTCTATAAATGATACTGGGACAAACTATATTCACATGGGGGAAGATCAAATTATATTGCTACCTCAAACTATACCAGATATACAATATCTTACTGAGCAATTATCATTTGCAGGCAGTGCATTTATTATTGAACATTCAGCAATTATAGGTACAGTATTTTCCTTCATCAATATATTATACTCATGTCCTCTCTCTCTCTCTCTCTCATACTATTTTGATTGTTGAATCAACCTTCTCGATGGTATTTCACTCTTCCAGTGTGGCTTTAACCTCCACACTCCTTCCAGAATAATCTGTCTGTAATGTAAATCTGATTATGTGCTTCTTGCTTTAATGACTTCTACTCTCTTTGGAAAAAAAATAAACACGCCATAGCATGGCATGCCAAGACATTTTTCATCTCTATTTCACCAGCTTCCTCGTGTACCATTAAAATGTGGACTTAATGTCCTGAATATTATACTACTTTCAGCTTCTCAACCCAATGTTCTCCTGTTCCTCCATTCCTCTATGCATTTGTCTATGCTGCTTTCCTGTCAAAAGGCGTCCCATACATCTAGCTTCGTCCCCAGGCAGAAGTGTTTCCTTATCTTTTTTAGACTCAGAATAAGCACTTTCTCTTCTGTGAAGTAAGCAGAGATGACTTCCCCTAACGTTCTGTACAGCTTTCGGTCAAAGAACATAAAACATTAATTTACAATGTTTGCTTACTTTTCTATCTCTCTACTAAAATATAAGCTCATTGAGGACAGAAAAGTGTATACATTACTAAGATATAGAATAATGCTTATACATTTTTAGGTGGACTCAAAAAAATAACAACAAAACCAAACAACAACAAAAAAACAGCGGCAAACATCACCAAAATCAAAAATAAACACAAGCTCGTGCATTGATTCTTCTTGAAATTATTTTAAATCACATTCTGGATTTGTTAAGCGGTATTGTATTAGTGAAAACTACAGGAAATAAAGGTCCAAAATACCAGCAGGATAATATGAAAGAAATGATTGCAATGACAGCCTTTGCCTTTGGTTTTGGGCCTGTGATTTGCTTTGCTCAACAGGCTGTTAGCAGAGAAGCCTCAGGCAAGGGCCTGAAAGTGCCGGAAGGGCAGGTGTTACCTGCTTTCCGCTTAGTCTGCAACCATGAGATGAAAACGCTCTGTCTAGCCCACTGTTGTTTTTTATTTGCTTGTTTTTGTCGTTTGAAAAGGCAAGTGCACACGTAATAATTCTTTGCAGGTAATAGGATTTTGAATGAAAGGCTTATTGAACTGTGACTTATCTCTCTACTTAGAATTTGCAAATGCTAATGAATTTACATATTTGTCTTATGTGCAGCAGGACATCCAGTTCACTTTGCTCCCACCTGATTTCCAGAAAAAGCAACAGTCTAGATCCTACGGCTGTCCCAGTGCGGTGCTTATTTTACTTATCCAAAACTGTTCACCTCTGATAGTCACACATAAATCCCAAACCAAAGTCATGCCAATCAAGATCCTAACTCAGAGCAGACAATTCCTCCTAGACTAGCACTGGATTTGCTTTTTTTCTTTCTTTCTTTCTTTTTCTTTTCTTTTTTTTTTTTTGAGCACAGTTCTATCGACAGGCAGAACTCTTCCTGAAGCTATTTGAATCAGTCTATAAATTTTTTTTAAAGTTTTGTCTGACTCACAGGGGCAACATAAGGAAAAAGACAGCCCTGAGAGGGGGAAAAAATGAGGTCACAGCAAGAAAGGAGTATGCAGGTTACTAAAAAATCTCGAACACTGTAGAAAGTAAATCAAAAAGCCCTAACAATTTCTAGAGACATCAGTGCTTCAGTGACTTGGCAGCTCAGTTTATTAGAGTAGTGATAATGAGGCCATGCTTTAGGGTCCTGAACGAACCACTTACTTTGGCTGTGCTCCAAGGCCACACACATCACCCCTAACCCAAATCAGTAGCTGTGAAACAATTGCTGTCACTTACTGTGGGACCTGGGAGAAAGAGTTTTGATGGAACAGTGCACATCACTGCCCACTGAGAAAGCAGGTCAAGGTAAAGGTCTTCTTAGTGGAGTGTATGAGATATTGAGCAGATTCATCTCAGGGTGGAAATAAGATGTTGCAGAGCTAAAGATTTATCAATTGTCAGTGTCCCCTCATGTCCTTTGTTGATGTTTTCTTTTATAATTTACTAGAGGCCTGATGCACAAATTCATGTACTGGTGGGGTCTGGGTGACCCACCCTGATTGGGCGATGGGGCTAGGGTGTGAGGGGGGAGGGGCTGCGGGTGGTTGGCTGGCCAGCCCCGTCCCCTGGTCGAACTCCCGGTGGAGGAGACAATTTGCATATTATTCTTTTATTATATAGGATTAGCTAAAAATGGACAAAGGGTCAGTTATGGTAGTGGGTAACTTGGGGCTATTGATACCTGGGATCTGACTAGCCCACAGGAAGTATGATTCTAATATAAAAGACATTCTTGGAAACAATTCTAGCAATACTGCCATGACTATCTACATTTTAGGCTATTAGAGGAATAAAAATACATTGTGTAGAGGAGGCACAGGGAAATACTACTTTAATTTAATATATTGAAAAGTTAGATTTTATTATTATTGATATTTTTACTGCTGGTTTCTTTGTAGACTTAATAACTAAGTTTCCTAATGAAATTAGTCATTCATATTCCATATACAAGTTCTCAAAAATTGCTATTTATTAGGAAATACTTTATTAGTTTGGATGTTACAATGAGAAATGTTAGTAATGATACTGATATACATTTCATATGTCAAATAAATACTTATACACAAATTCTAAGTATTTTCTACTTTGATAATTTTATGCATAATCCCATGAGTAAACTATTACCTGGAACAAAATATAACCCTTTTTTCTAGCTAATGAGTCCCTAATAAGTAGGAAATAAAATATGATATAACCAGATAATAGGACTTGGTAAACTCTGAAAATGTTGGTTGCTCTTTACAAAACTATCAGTGATATGACAGAGACTTTAGTGAAAAAATAAAGTTAGAGACTAGGAATTCATGATTCTGTACAGAAATCTTTTTTAAAGGTTATTGAACAAAACAGTACTATAAAAAGGGGGAAGAGAAAGAGAAAAATTGTAAGTTTTAATAGTAGTAAGGATAAATAACTCAAATTTCTGTCTCAGATATTTTCTTCCAAAGTGGTACAAGCATGACAATTACCCAAATGTAGAAGGAAGCCCTATACCAAGGGTATATATGCACACATATTCAAGCAGACAGCACACATTTTCAAGCACTGAAGAGAAAAATGCCCTCCAAGGAAAGTAGGCCATCAAGGAGGTATGTGTAAATGATACAAACTAGTATTATTAAGTTTCATAATTGTGAGAAATTAGAAAAAAGATTAATTCTTGAATAATATAGAAACAAACAATATTTTAAGTTAATGAAAATATCCAAATAAAATTAAGAACACAGTCAAAACAATTATAAAAAGAAAATGAAAGTTGTAATAAGAGGAAAAAAGTGACTTGTCAAGCAAAAAAACAACAACAGTGCTAGTTTTTTAATTATGCAACACATGCACTAGGGCCTTCATACCTCCAAATACAAAGAATTGGGGATTCCAGGAAAGTGTTTTTGAAATTAGAGACAGGCTAATAGAAATATAGAATAACCATAGAAGAGGGGAATAAGTAAGGATATAATTATTCTGTCAATTTCTATGCATATTTTAATGGAAAAATGTTGCTCACACTTTGAGAATATATTTTCATAAGCATATAAGACCAGTTCATTAAAAATTCTGTGAAAGATTTGAAAAGCTGTTATGTTCCATTTTATAATGGTTTAGCAACCAGTAATGGAAAAGAGCAATAAGAAGAAATAGAAAAAAAATAAAATGGAACAATTTTCAGTATCATTGTCTTTTCTCATTGATCCATGAGGCCAAACAATGGCTTGGGCCTTCTTAAAAAATCTTCTTTACATTAATTTTCTCATTTCTATAGGAAAAGGTATGGTATTTTAAGCTTCCTCAACAGAAGTTTTGCGTAGACAAAGTTGGGAGAATAATTTATTGAAGTTCTCAAAGTTTCTAAGGTTGCACAGCTCTGTGCTATCTGGCGGCCTCCCTGCCAGGCTTGCTGTGGACTCCAACAACTCTGCCCTGCCTTCTCACCCAGAAATATCACCTTGCATGCCGCTCTCACAAGGGGGACTCAGAGCCTCAGAGAGTGTTTTGAACCTAGTCATGTACTGCCCAGTCTGAATGAGCCCATTACAGGACAGGAGTCTAAGTCAATACCAGAGACTATGCAGTGAGATACGCCTTCATAAGTCTGGAGAGAAGTCAAACCCGATGGGTGTTGCTAAAGAGAGGTGCTCATTCAGCAGTTTTAGGATAAAATATAATCTGCTTCGGGGTGTCATACCCACATTCTTAGAATGACATTATCTACATAAATTCAAAAAACAGAATTGTCTGGCTTCATTTTATACGATTTCATGAAAATAATGTGTCAGTGACTCCTTTTTCTTTATTCTGTACTTTGTAATTCCACTCACTCTGTCCTTTCGTAGACTATTAAAACACAATCCACTCTCCTTCAATTTTCGTGGAGATGAGACTGGATAGAAGTGCCACATAGCTGACAGGTCATAACTTAAATTAAGTTTCCCAAATAAGAATTTAATCTAGTTTCAATAAAAGAGTCATTAACCACTTTTAATTAGGAAAAGCAGGTCTGAACCTGCAGTACTTTCTTCAGCTCCCAATGCAAGGACTGGTGACAGCAGGGCTTGCCTTCAAAGGCCTGTGAACAAAACAGAGGCCCACCAAACAAATCTCAGGGAGAGAGGAGGGTTGAAAGGTACGCTTCTGGGGATATTCCAGAAATCTCAGTTTGACTTGATTTGCAAAGACTTTATCTTGGACTCCACACACAGACAGTCTCTTTCTAAATTGGCTAACACTTTTGGCAGTCACTAAATAAGGCCAATCTGGACAACTCATGGCTAATAAAATATATGAGTTCACCGCTATCACAGCAAATACATCTGTATTTATTTAGTATGCCCATGTATATTAGCAAGTTAGAAATTTTGTAACCTAATTTTATTTTTCATCGCACCTGTTTGATTATCCAGTAACAGAGTGTTGCCTTTATTTGTCAAATTACAAATCAATGGCAGAGTTAGCCTGAAATACAGTCATGTGACCACAGGGGAGCAATCTTCTATGAACTACTATACATGCCCCTCAAACCCTGATAGGTACGGCAAATGAAATAGAATAATGGGAGCAAACATTTATTAGTGAAAAGTTATAAGAATATCTACCACTCTCATTTTATGCACCTTTAGGCCCTTCTTCCAGATTAGATACAGATTGAACTGAAGTCAAGATAAAAGAACCAACTTGTTTCATTAAAGAGCTTAGAAAGTAAGCATGAGGAAACTTGATAAAGCCTCACAACTACTTCTTGCCTTGAAAGAGAGAGAGCAGACCAGTAATGGATGCCAGTGTGATGTTAAGACTTTCTATTATGGCGATTACATAAAGTGAACAGAAAGCCACATATCAGTTTCTTCCTAAAACTATAGCATGCCAGTGCAGTAGAGCATCCTTCAAGTCAGAAAGGCAGCAAAAAAGTCTACATTGTCAAAATTCAATTTGGGGGCATACAAGTACATGAAAGCCTTTAGAGTCCTAATGTGTTTCTGGCATGGGTGATTGCAATACATAGAAATGAGCTAGTAGCAAAAATTAAGAGATCTGCGAAAAGGTATAAGGTAGAAGGAGCCACTCTGAAGAATCAGACCAACAAAAGAAGTCACAATCTAAAACAGATGCCCTACTAGATCACACGGATCTAACTGGTATTTACAGAACATTTCACCCCAAAGCAACATAATACACATTCTTCTCAAGTACACATGGCACATTCTCAAAGATAGACCACATGTTAGGACACAAAACAAGTCTATACAAATTCAAGAAGACTGATATCATACCAACCATCTTCTCAAATCACAATGGCATGAAGTTAGGTATCAACTGTAATGAAAAACCTCAAAAACACTCAAATACATGGAAGCTAAATATCATGTTATTAAACAATAAATGGGTTACAAATGAGATTATGCAGGAAAATAAAATTCCTGGGGAAAAAATGAAAATGAACACACAGCAACCCCAAACCTATGGGACACAGTGAAAGCAGACCTGAGAGGGAATTCATAGCAGTGCAGGCTTTCCTCAAAAAATAAGAAAAAGCACTAATAAACTATCTAACCCTACAACAAAAAGAATTAGAGGAAGCACAGAGGAAGTAGAAGGAAGGAAATAATGAAGATGAGAGAAGAAATTAATGACATAGAGTCTTAAACAAATACAAAAGATCAATGAATCCAAGAGCTGGTTCTTTGAAAAGATAAACAAGATCCATTAGCCCTTAGCCAGATTCATCCAGAAACAAAGAAAGAATATTCAAATAAATAAAATCAGAAATGAACAAGGGGATATAACAATGGATACCACAGAAATACGAAGGATTGTAAGAAAATACTATGAAAAACTATATGCCAACAAACTGGAAACCTGGGAGACATTGACAAATTCCTAGAAACAATCTTCCAAAACTCTAATGGGAAGAATCAGAAAACCTGAATAGGCCAATAACAATTAATGAAATTGAAGAAGAAGAAGAAAAAACAACAACAACAAAAACAAAGCTCAACAAACAAAGATAGACCACATGTTAGGACACAAAAAAGTCTATAAAAATTCAAGAAGATTGATATCATACCAAGAATCTTCTCAAAAGTCCTAGACTGGATGGATTTACAGAAGGATTTTACCTTCAAGAGGTAAAAACACTTCCAATCTCTTTTTACAAAGCCAGCATTATCCTAATTCCAAAAACAGATAAAGACACTACAAAGAAAAAAAAATTACAGTCCAATATCCCTGATGAACACAGATGTTATAATACTCAACAAAATATTAACAAATCAGATCCAGCAATACATGTAAAAGATCATAATTCATGATCAAGTGGGATTTATGCTGGGGATGCAAGTCTGGTACAGTATTTGCAAATAAATAACTGTGATACATTATAGAAACAAAATGAAAACTGAAGATCACATGATCATATTAATAGACACAGAAAAAGCATTCCATAAAATCCAATACCTTTTTTTGTTGTTGTTAGTCCTCTCCTGAGGATATTTTTTTTCCATTGTTTTTCATAGAGAGTGGAAGGGAGGGTGAAAGGAGGAGTGAGAGAGAGAAAGAGAAACATTAATGTGAGAGAGATACAATGACTGGTTGCCTTCCACACAAATGCCACTGGAGGCCAGCAGCAAGCCAACAACCCAGGAACATGCCCTTCACAGGGAATGGAATTCAACACCCTTCGGTCTGTGGGCTGACACTCAGGTGACTGGGGAGGCTGAACCATTGGGCTCTAAAATACACCTAATACCCAGCTATTCTGCCATTTTCAGGAGACATAGAAGCTCTACATAATACATAGAAACAAATACAGGGAAGCAGCCAAAATTCAGAGACAAAGAAACTTGTCACAAATGAAAAACTGAAAAAATCTCCATAAAATGAACTAAATGTAATGTAATCAAAGAAATTACTAGATACAGAGTTCAAAACAATGGTTATAAGAATGCTCAAGATCTTAATGAAAACTTCAAGGGATTTAGTGAAACTTTCAAGGATCTTAGTGAGAATTTCAAAGACATGGAAAAGGACCAGTCAGAAATTAAGCATACACTAACTGAAATAAAAAATAATTTATAGGGATTCAACTGTTAAGTAGAGGATTCTGAGAATCAAATCAACGACTTGTAATATGAGGAAGCAAAACACTCAATCAGAAGAGCAAAAATAAAAAAGAATCCAAAAATATGAAGATAGTGTAAGGAGCCTCTGGGACAATTTCAAGTGTACCAACTTTCACATTATTGGGGGTGGGTTGGGGGTACAGAAGGAGAAGATACAGAGCAATATATTGAAAATCTATTTAAAGAAATAATGACAGAAAAGTTCCCCTACCTGGTGAAAGAAATAGATTTACAAGTTCAGGAAGCACAGAAAGTCCCAAACAAGAGAAACCCAAAGAGGCCCACCTCAAGACACATCATAATTAAAATGCCAAAGTTAAAGACAAAAAGAGAATCTTAAAAGCAATAAGAGAAAAGCAGTTAGTTACCTATAAAGGAGCACCCATATGACTATGTCAGTTGATTTCTCAACTGAAACTTTGCCGGAAGTGAGTGTCAAGAAATATTCAAAGTGATAAATAACAAGGACCTACAACCAAGATTACTCTACCCAGCAAAGCTATCATTTAGAATTGAAGGTCAGATAAAGAGCTTCACAGACAAGAGAAAGCTAATCATCAGAGAAACGCAAATTCAAACCACAATGAGATATTACCTCACACCTCACACCTGTCAGCATAGCTATTAACTTGGGCCTCTTATTGAAAGGATGTGGAGAAGAGGGAACCTTCGTGCACTGTTGGTTGAAATGTATATTGATCCACCACTATGGAAAACATAATGGAGTTTCCTCAAAAAATTAAAATGGGCTCAGTTTGGCTCAGTGGATAGAGCGTCAGCCCACAGACTAAGGGTCCTGGATTCAATTCTGCCCAATGGCACTTACCTCAGATGCAGGCTCAACCCCTAGCCTTGGTTGGGGTGTGTGCAGGAGGCAATCAATTGATGTGTCTCTCACATGTTGGGGTTCGTGCAGGAGGCAACCAATTGATGTGTCTCTCTCTCTCTTTCTCTCCCCTTCCCTTCCACTCTCTCTAAAAATCAATGGAAGAATGTCCTCAGGTGAGGATTAAAAAAAACAATCAACAAAAAAAATTTAAATGAAACTGCCATTTGGCCTAGCAACCCAACTTGTGGGACTATATCCTAAAAACCCAAAACACCAATTAGAAAGAATATATGCTCCCCTATGTTCATAGCAGCATTATTTATAACTAGAGGCCCAGTTCATGAATTCATGCCCCTGAGGGGTTTCTTTGTTATGGGGTGGGGCCACAATATTAGTAACAAAGAAACAGAATTTCCGGAGGATGAGACCCAGAAATCAGGATTTTAAAAAGATTCCCAGGTGATTCTAATGTGCAACCAAGATTGAGAACCACTGTGCTAAGTGAAAAAAGCCAATCAGGGAAAGACAAATATCACATGATCTCACTTATTTGTGGAATCTAATAAACAAAATGAATTGACCCACAAAATAAGACCAAGGCATGGAGGCATGGAACAGACTGATATATCTGTGTGTGTTGTGTGTGTGTGTGTGTGTGTGTGTGTGGGCGGGGGGTTTGGCGGGTGGGGAAGAGGGTCAGGGAACAAGAAGAGATGAACCAAAGAACTTATATAATTATATGCATAGCTCATGACACAGGCAATAGGGTAGCGAAGGCCTGAGGGTGGTGGTAGTAGGAGCTGGGTGGAGTGAGGTAAAGTGGGAAAGGAAATGGGGGATATATGTAACACTGTCAACAATAAAAATATATATACTTGAAAATAAATAAAATAGATGTTCTGTGCCCTGGCCACATGTTGTTAAGTGGTTAGAGCATTGGCCTGCACACTGAAGGGTCATGGGTTTGATTCCCAATCAAGGGCTTGTACTTGAATTCCAGGTTCAATCTCTGGCCCCAGTCGAAGTGTATGCAGGAGGCAATCAATTGATGTGTCTCTCACATTGATGTGAGACAATCTTCCTCCCTTACACTTTCTCTAAAAATCAATGCAAAATATATCCTCCAGTGAGGATTAACAACAAAAATAGATGTGCCACATAATGTTCCAGTAAATACTGACTTTGGCTTTTCAAAAATTTTATAAATCACAGTGAGGATTGATCAAAATCAGAAAATAGTATTTTAAGATGGAAACCATGGTTGTGAATTCAATTATGTTACACACAGTAAGAAACACATAGATCACTGCAGAACTGAGTGAACTGAATAAAATACTCAAGGAATTTACCCAGAACCTAGAGAGATATATGAACAGATGAAAAAGAAGATGGCCAGACATGACAAATCTAGGATTTCCAGTATACTGATCATTGGAATTTTAGAAACATAGAGAAAAATGAAAGTCCCAAATAAAATATAAGTAAACAAAATATAGGGAGAAACACATACTCACATACACTCAGACACACAACTTTCCAGAATTCAAGAAATAACTGAATATATGCACAAAATTAACGGGTTTACTAAGTATCAGGGGAAACTGACAAAGAGGCTAATATGTATCAAGATAAAAGAATTTCAATGATAACACACAAACATAAAAATCCAAGAAGAAAAGAACTATAAAAATACATCACTTTTTAAAATTAAATGTTTACTTTACAAGTTTCAAGATATCTGAAGATATTGTAGAAAATTCCACAATGATTTTGGGAGAGAAGAATACTTTTTTTCTCTCTCAAGAATTATCTAGGAAGTTGTCATAGATATAAAGGGACAAGAAAGAACATCATCCATGTATATGTTTAAAGTGTACTTAGAGACTGAATAATTAATTAAAAGAGATAGGAAAGTACAGATATAAAACCATGATAATTGTCAACAAAGAAACCCTGGAAATATTAGAGGTGTATTTTAAAAGTATTACTATTTTAATAATAAATCAATGCAAATTAAAAATAAAACTATGACTTAGGCTATATAATATGTAACAGTTACAAAAATACCTAACAGTGGACTGGGTGTAAATGTAAATTAGATAAGTAAAAGCTATACATTGAGACGAAAAGTTTGGAAGAAATTAATATTTAAAATCTAAAATAAAAATAAATATATGCTGTTGCTTATAACTAGAAAACTATATATATGTTTTATAGACATTTGAAGGCAGCTATGAGTAGGGAAAAGGTATGTTTACCTCTTAAATCAATAGATTAAAGAAGGAAAACAATAGGAAATGAGAGAAAGCATAAAGCATGTTAGGAGGACAAGCCTATCCATTTCCTTCACATTAATCCCACATTAATTCTAAAAAAATGATAAAAATACTGACCCTCAAACAAGGAGGGGAAAATAAAAATTCAGTGATATACTCTTTACAAAATGTGTAACTAAAAGTAGCAAAGAAAGACCAATTTGCAAAACAAATGATGTGCTTGAATGATTATCACCATGGAATTAACAACAGCAAAATTCTTTACACAATTTTATTAATCTATAGGAATTTTTAAATGACTTAAGACATTCCCATTTGATAGGATATTATTTTTTTCTACACAATGGAATACTACACTTCTGTGTAAAAGATCAACCAAAGGAATTGTATGCATACATATAAGCCTAACCAATGGACACAGACAGTAGCGGGGTGAGGGCATGTGCTGGGGAATGGGAGTGGCCAGGGAGAGGTCAATGGGGGGAAAAGGAGACATATGTAATACTATGTGTAATACTTTAAACAATAAAGAATTTAAATTTAAAGATATAAATAAATAAATAAAAGGAGAATCAGTGAAACATCATAAAAATAGGGTGTTTTTTTTTAGCATACTATTGAAATGTAAGAAAGTGTTTAAAAAATGTCAGAAAAGCAGATGACAAAATGTCATTCAGATTGCTCTTAGCTTTACACAAGTTTCTACATCTCCACGGTTTTTTCTGGGTGGTAAGAATTTGAGTCATTTTGTTGTGTGTTTTTTTAATATATCCTAAATGTTCTGAATTGTATTTAGAGCATAGATTTATTTTACTAATAAGGACAAAAAGCAAAGGAAAGATAAATACATGAATCTTGCCCATTCCAGAAAGTGTGAAGGTTCCTGCGTAAGGTTTCCATAATGAGTTGTTCCTCTCTTCCCATGAGTGCAGCTTCAAAGAGAACAAATATTAAGGTTTTATTTATAGGTTTGCAAGTTCCAGGCTTATTTTCTCTCTCTTTCACTAATGTTATATTCAGGCACTAACAGTGAAGGAATAAAGGCAAATTTGATATATGCAATAGCTCACACAAAATGGTTTAAGAACCACCTTAGAAATTGCTTTGCATAAATATAACATCCAACACTTAATTGTCTCCTGCTTCTTACTGTTCAGCTTGCACTATTAAAGCCAATTGCTTCCTATATCCCTTATAAAACAAAAGTGTTGCTTTCTCCTCTCCAGAGACTAGCCTGGTAGAACTTTCTAACCTCAGAAATCTCCCTTTATGCCTTTCTTTAAAAGTGCCTCTTAAAACATAGACAGCACTTAACCACATAGTAGAAATAATAAAAATCAAAACACTTACTAAATCTAAACTGGGTCCATAACTACTAAGTGTCTCTATATTATTCAAATACGGATGCTAATGAGAAGAGATAATGTAGAAAAGGCACATACTGTAATATACTCAAAAAATATCTTTCCTAAAAAATTCTGGGAGTAAATATGGTAATTTCTGTGAAGGTTCAGAATTACATGAAACAGCCGTCCATCAAATGATAAATTTCTCAGAAAGTTAACATAAATATGACAATAATTTTTGTGAAATTCAGAAATATCATCACTTTTATTGATAGTGATTTTTTTCAAATGTTATAAATTTATATACCTAGGTATATACCTGGATAACTGTTCTCTCTGTTGACAGTACTGCTGGCAACAGTTGGTGCCATCCCTTCTTTTTCTTTTAAGTTATTTTCCAAGTTCATCCTATTTCCCCCTCCTTAATGAAGACGAATCTAATATATTTGAGTAATTACTTTAAATACTGTGCATTTAGTATTGCTGTTATGATTTCTAATTTATTATCTTTCTTTCTAATTTATTATTTCTTATCAGAGGCCTGGTGCACAAAATTCGTGCATGGAGGGAGGGTCCCCTCAGCCCAGCCTGCACCCTCTCTAATTTGGGACCCCTCGGGGCATGTCCGACTGCCAGTTTAGGCCTAATTCCCCAGGCCTAAACCAGCAGTCAGACATTACTATCACAATCCTGGACCACTGGCTCCTAATCGCTCACCAGCCTGCCTACCTGGTTGAGCCTAACTACCCCACCCTGCCAGCCTGATCACCCCCCACTGCCTCTGTGTGCCAGCCTGATTGCTCCTAACTGCCCCCCCTGCCAGCCTGGTTGCCCCCAACTTCTCCCCTCTGCCAGACTGGTCACCCCTAACTGCTCTCAGGGAAGTTGGGGACCATGATGCTGGCAGGGAGGGCAGTTGCAGCCATGAGGCTGGCAGGGGAGAGCAGTTGGGAGCCATGAGGATGGCCAGGAAGGGCAGTTGGGGGCCATGAGGCCAGCAGGGGGAGCAGTTGGGGGTGATCAGGCTGATGAGGGGGGCAGTTGGGAGTGCTCAGGCCAGCAAGGGGGGGAAGTTGAGGGCAAGAAGGTGGAGAGGGGCAGATGGGGGTGATCAGGCTGGCAGGCAGACTGGTTAGGGGCGATCAGGCAGGCAGGCAGGTGAGCAGTTAGGAGCCAGCGGTCCCAGATTGCGAGAGGGATGTCTGACTGCCAGTTTAGACCCAGATTGGAGAGGGTGCAGGCCAGGCTAAGGGACACCCTCACCCTCCCGTGCACAAATTTTGTGCACTGGGCCACTAGTTCTATTTATAAGTGCTGTTCAAATTACATTAACTTAAGTTTTCACCATTAACTGACATATATTATTCCACATTTTACTAGTATATACTTTAATGGTAGACATCTCTAATTCCTAACTCCTAGCACTTAGAAATAATATAAAAATAAATGAAATCATAAATAATAAATTATAAAGGTTATAAAATACCATAATTATGTGTGTGTACACAATTATATGCACACTAGAGGCCCGGTGCACAAAAATTTGTGCACTTGGGGGGGAGGGGGGGTCCCTCAGCCCGGCCTGTGCCCTCTCACAGTCTGGGACTCCTTGGGAGATAATGACCTGCTGGCTTAGGCCTGCTCCCGGGTGGCAGAGGGCAGGCCCAATCCCAAGGTGCAGCCCCTGGTCAGGCTCAGAGCAGGGCCGATTGGGGAGTTGGGGCGCCGCCCCCTGTCATGCACAGACCAGGGCGGATCGGGAGGTTGCGATGCCACCCCTAGTCACGCTCAGGGTAGGGCCGATTGGGGGGTTGGGGCACCGCCCCCTGTCACACTCAAGGCAGGGTCGATGGGGAGGTTGGAGTGCCACCCCCTGTCACGCACAGAGCAGGGCCGATCAGGGGGTTGGGGCTTCGTACCCTGTCATGCACAGAGCAGGGCCAATCAGGGGGTTGAGGAGCTCCACCCTATCATGCACAGAGCAGGGTCAATCAGGGGGTAGGGGCGCTTCCCCCTGTCACTCACAGAGCAGGGCCCATCAGGGGGGTTGGGGAACTCCCCCCTATCATGCACAGAGCAGGGTCGATCAGGGGGTTGGGGAGCTCCACCCTGTCACTCACAGAGTAGGGCAGATAGGGGAGTTGGGGCACTGCCCCCTGTCACACATAGAGCAGGGCAGATCAGGGGGTTGGGGCACCACACCCTGTCACACTCAGGGCAGGGCCGATGGAGAGGTTATGGCTCTACCCTGTCACACACAGAGCA
>NW_005354212.1:845167-853073 GCF_000412655.1 Myotis brandtii | reverse complement strand
ATTCTGGGCCAGCTTTAGCTCTGAGGCTTGGCTCCAGCTCTGAGGCCTCGGCTGCTGAAAGCAGGTATCTGGTTTGTTTGGGTTCTATAATCGAAACACTGTTTCAACTCCAGCTCTGAGATCCCAGCTGGCTGAAAGCAGGTTTCTGGGGTTTTGTTTAGCTTCTATATTTGTAACAATGTTTCAAACTGCAAGCTCAAAGGCCGGCATAGTGAGTGCAGAGCATGTGAACCCTGTAAGCCAGGAGGGCCAGAGGGCCAAGAGAGCATGCGTCTAAATTGTAGATGCCCTTTGCTCCTTTCCAGTTATTAACTCATAAGCAGGTTATTACAATGGTATGGATAGTATGCCATTCATCCGTAAATTTAATGAAGAAAATATTTTAATTTGGGTGTAGTATTATCCATCATTTTAAAACTTAATTTGAGCTTTTTGTATTTTGTTAAAAAAGAGCCTTTCAACCCATTCTCATAAAGATCTCTTTCAATATTTTCTTCAATTGCTTTACTGTTTTACTTTAATCCATCTGATGTCCTCCTCTGCATATGATAAAATAAAGATTAACATTTATTTTCAATGTAATAAAGTTTTCCAGATATCATCTAAATAAATTACCTTCCCTTCATTACTTCATGATGTCACCATAATTCTACTTCTTGGATATATGTAGCGCTATTTTTGAAGTCTATATTCTGTAACATTGGTTGGTTGATTGTTATAATGTCAACACTGTACTAGCATTTATGGCAATGTCTTTGTACTGTGTCTTAAGATCAGGTAAGGAAAGTCCTATTCTCATTCTTCTTTAAAAAATGCCCTAGCTTATTTTGGACCTTTATTAAACCCAAAATTTTAGAATAATTTTGCTGGGTGCCTCTAAAAATCTAATTGTAATACTTTCATCATATTTACTGTATATCTTTTCATTTTAATTTTCCTTTAAGATCAGTAATAGATTTAAAAACTTATTTTTTGTGCATAGTTTTGGAATTCTTGGTTAATTTTTAGAAAACTATTTTTCTATCATAAATGCTACTTTATTTTATTTTGATACCATTGGTACTACTGTATTTTTCAGGTGAAAGGTATTATTTTTTATATTCAATAAGCTTACTGCAATATATTATTCTAATAGTTTGAGTCTGTTATATTTTCTATGTAGACAATTACAACATCTGCCAAATGACAGATTTTATCCCCTCCAAGCATTACAAGTGTTTTCCTCTGGCCTTACACATTCACCATATTTTCAATTCCATCTTAAAAAGAAGTATTGATGGTAGCCCTAGCCTGTTTTTTCAGGGGTTAGAGCATCAGCCCATGGACTGAAGGGTCTCGGGTTCTATTCCAGTCAAGGGCACACTCCTTGGTTGCAGGCTCAATCCCTGGACCCAGTCAGGGTGTGTGTGGGAGGCAACCAATTCATGTGTCTCTCTCACATCCATGTTTCTTTCTCTCTGTAACTCCCCCTCCTTTCCACTATCTCTGAAAAACAATGAGCCCAGCTGGTGTGCTCAGTGGCTGAGTGTTGACCCATGAACCAAGAGGTGATGGTTTGATTTCAGGTCAGGGCACATTCCCAGGTTGTGGGCTTGATTTCCAGTAGGGGGCATGCCAGAAGCAGCTGATTGATGATTCGCTCTCATCATTGATGTTTTCATCTCTCCCTCCCTCTCTGAAATTAATTAAAAAAACATGGACAAAATATTCTTGTGTGAGAATTAACAACAAAAAAAGAAGTAATAATGGCAGACATCATGGTCTTATTCCCTATTTAAAATAAGAATGTGTTAAAGTCTCTTGATTAATTATTTCGGTTACAGGTTTGGGTATGTAGTCTCTAATAAGTTAAAGAATGTCTCTTTTATTTCTAGATTATAGAATGTATTTTAAAATTAATGAAACTTTTATTCACTTTTACTGAGATAATCATATATAGTTCTCCTTTATGCCATGAGTGTAATCAATTATAATGGTAGTTTTTCTAAACCTTTCAAAATATATTTTTATTGATTTTAGTGAGAGGAAAGGAGAGAGAGATGGAAACATCAATTGGTTGCCTCCTGCATGCCCCTACAGGGTATCATGCCAGCATATGCCCCAACCAGGAAAGGAACAAGCAACCTCCTGGTGCAGGGGATGATGCTCAACCAACTGAGCCACACAGGCCATGCCATATTTTCTAAAATTAAATCAACAGTGTGTGCATGGTAAATGTTATTTGAGCAAGATGGATTTTTTTCATTAGCTAAGTAGATTTAATTAGCTAATATATTTTGCATCTAAATTCACAACTGAAATATATTTTTTGCCGATTCTACTTGTTCACTCATTGCTGGCATGTTTTTCATCAAATTTTTGAACATATTTATAAAAGGTACTTTAAAATCTTTGCTATATCCAATATCCAGGCCATCTTAAGTTTCTACTCATTTCGTATTTCCTGAGTATATATCACTTTAAATTTCTTATAACTTTCGACTGAATGATAAACATATAAGTAATATTTCAGCAACTTTATATTCTGTTGTACTCTTCTGATGATTAAAAAAAAAGAAAACTTCTAGTAGGCAATGTGTTTGCCTGATTTAAACTACAAATGCTGTCTCTTTCACTCTATGTAGCTGCTGATATCTCAACACTATTATGCCTTCTAACTGCTGCAATCTTAGCTTGAGCTCCTTGCGTCTCCCTTGTGCCTGCAAAATTTGGTAGTCAACCATGGATACGGGCAGAGATGGAATATGCCCTCTTTGATTTCCTTGCTTCTGGCACTCTCCATACCTCCAAATTCCTAAGTATCCACTACACTTTGGCACTTCCAGCAATCAGGATTCTCCCACAAAAGCTACACACTATTGAGCAATATAGTTATTTAGAAAAACATCAAACTCACAGAAATGGGTCTGTGCAGTGTCATCTTTCAATAAGCAAATGTTTTCAATGGGTCTCCTGGGGGCTTCCCCACTCACATGTAATTCAACTGTCAGCCATGGATTTGGGGCTGTTTATGCATTGAATTTAGACCTCATTTCTCCATCAGGTCTCATATTGCCCTAATTTCACTTTACTTTCAGCTGCTTCGAACGCCCTGCTCTTTTTGGTAGCTTTAGCTGGTAAGACTGTAGTTTCTGTCAATGCTACTTTTGATAAATACAGCCATGGGGTTTGGTCAGCACTCTTACCCTGAAGTCAGAAAGCCATAATCTTACTCCTTCTAGTTGAAGTTTTTGTTTGTTTAATGGAACTCTCCATTGGTTCTGCCTACTTTTTGTAAGTACTCTCTGCACTGGGTTCCTATAATTATGTTACTGCTGTCCTAAGTTTCTCCCTCGTTAGGGTTTTGGAGATCATATATTTTTATTTATTTATTTTTTAAAATATATTTGAAACATCAATCAGCTGCCTCCTGCACACCCCTACTGGGGATGTGCCCGCAACCAAGGTACATGCCCTTAACCGGAATCGAACCTGGGACCCTTCAGTCGCAGGCCGATGCTCTATCCATTGAGCCAAACCGGTTAGGGTGGGATCACACCTTTTAAAATATATTATAGGGCTGGAAAACAACTGGGACAAGTGCAAAGGCTCCTGCTACATGGTAATTGATGTCACTTTTGGAATCATGCAATGTTACAAACCTGCAATAAAGTATCTTCTCTCCCAAACTTTACTTGGGAAAATGAACTGAGCAGCAATTCTAGTCCTGCTTCATGTGAGAAGGGATCACCTGATTTCTTCACTGATGGTTGTTGCTTGTGGTCGGTAGTACATTGGGTAGTGTCATGCAATTCTTCAACTCTTCCTGTTCCTCCAAATACTGACATTCTAATTATCAGTGTCCAGTTTTGCCAAAAAAGCAAAAGTACTACATAAAGACACCTGGTATGTCTGAAAAGGGCTTACCTGAGGAGTTTATGTACAATTTGTCTCTGTTTGCTTCCAGCTTGGCATCATGGAAGTGAAGTCCCAATCAGCTCTGCCCTTTGAGTTCTGAGAGCCACAGGCTCTAATGAGCAGTCTGACTTCTGTGCACCGCAGTCTCTCAGACTTAAATCCCAAGCAGAAGAATGGTCTTTGGTCCACAACGCTATTTCATATCTAATTCTGAATTTTATTGGTCTATATGATGCGTGCTATTCCATTACTCATATCTATTTAATTTGAGTGAAAGACTTTATACTTGCAATGTTTTAAAAAAAATCTACTTACAGAATTCAATTTAAAAAGGCAGGACAGTCATACCTTCTAGATCAGCGGTTCTCAACCTGTGGGTCGCCAACCTGTGGGCCGCGACCCCTTTGGGGGTCGAACGACCTTTTCACAGGGGTCGCCTAAGACCATCGGAAAGCACATATATAATTACATATTGTTTTTGTGATTAATCACTATGCTTTATGTTCAATTTGTAACAATGAAAATACATCCTGCATATCAGATATTTACATTACAATTCATAACAGTAGCAAAATTACAGTTATGAAGTAGCAACGAAAATAATGTTATGGTTGGGGGTCACCACAACATGAGGAACTGTATTAAAGGGTCGCAGCATTAGGAAGGTTGAGAACCACTGTTCTAGATGTTGGAGCAAGAAACCAGAAAGTCAGAAACTAAAGCTCTTTTGGCTATATAATCTCTGCTTCTCTCACTTGACCTAAGGTATTCCATTTATTTTATCCATTATCTTTTTTTCCAAGCAAGATCTGTATGGATTAGTCTTCTAATAAAGCCAGCTTGAGTCAAATTCTCTATGGAAATGTTCTCAACATTCTCTAAAAAAATCTATGCCAAATTACTAGTATACACAGCATTTGAGAAGTAGGGGAGCCTCTTTTAATGGTCTGGGCAAAGATGTTCGCCCTACCAGATAAATAGACTAATAACTCTAGAAAAAGAAAATGTACTTTGAAATAAAACATTGACTAGATATTTTTATTGAGATAGCTACTATTTACAAAATTCCTCTCAATGTTAAGAAGCTTAAAAGCATAATTTATATTTTAATTTGATTGTAAATTTGTTCTAAAATATAGAATAATTCCATTTCATTGCCTTCAATTTACTTTTCCACTCCTTTATGGTTGCATATGCCATGCTCTATCTATTGTGTAGTACTTTGCAAAACAAAGGCACATTATATAAATGGGAGAAGTCATTATCATGTACTTACTATGCAAGACTGTACAATGCCCAGAGCAGTAAAGGGAAGGGAATTCTCTGTACAGAGCAATTTTTTGCATGTTGCTGACACATTTCTCAAATCACAATCATTTCCATGGCAACAGTCTGTGATACTGAAAAGATAGTCACTATCTTTTAAGATCCAGCAGAAATATAATTTTGTTTCTAAATGCAAAAGCTTCTTAGTCAATCACAATATTGTCAATAATTAGCAATAACAGCAAGGGGAATTCAATTACAGGCAAAGCAAATTGCTTATTATTTAAATGTTCTCTTTTTAATGCATCCCAGTATGAAAGTCCCTCTTTAAATTAGTGAAAGCATGTGTAATTGCAACACCTCCACTGGGGGGTTGTAGAAATATATGCAGTCTTGCTCTTTGGTTGAGTGTTTAGCAGCTTAGGACAAAATTGCACTGTTGTTGGTACTTTGTAATGATAGATACTGATAGTAATTTAGATAATTAAGTGTATTCCACCTTTATTTCAATTTTCTCTAATTGTAAAAATCCTATCTGCTAGCTTAATATATTTGTATTTATGTAAATGTAAATACAATCATAACTATTCTGTAATAATTATCAAGACAGGTTGGGCCATCTTCAGTTCAGTTTCTGACGTGTTTTAACCTCATGGAAAAATCCAACAAATGTTCTACTAGAAAAAAACAGAACTCTTCTCATCTTGGTTCCTGTCAATGGGGTTTAATTTTTGCAGTAGGTGTCACTTTTAGCCAATAGTAGAAATGTGAAAAATTTATGAACAGGAACCATGACATCTGGAGAATAAACCAGAGATGTGTACACTTCAGTAACTTCATTACAGAGACAAGAATAAAAGAATTTAATTTGGGCATGCTGGGGAAATTTGCCTTGAGGTTAAAGTTTATCAACTGTTTAGAACCATTCACTACATACCCTTTTGTATCACTTCTCTGAAAAGGAGTCATATTCCTAAAAATGGCTGTTCTGCACACTGATTTGTAACTTGGCACAGAAGTATAGGATATGTAAATTATATCACTAGCAGGGTTGAGAATTTGAAGTATGGAAAAACATAAGCTGTAAGCAACTTTCTCTTCTGAGGTGTAAATGCCAGTATTTTCATCTTATTTTTTCAGGGGAACATATTTCTAGCCGATTTAATCTATGTGAGTATTAGAAATTAGATTATGGCCACAATGCAGGCATTTTTAGTGATATTAACTACAAGTACATAGGTGGTTTTTATATATTTACCTTTTTTTTTTTTGCTTTATTATAGGTTGTGCCCCAACAACTATAATTGCATCAAGGCTAGACATTGTTGCTGAAAATTAACCCACGACCTAATTTAGAGCACATTGCATACAGCAAAAGATGAATGGGGTAGATTAAACATAGTTAAAAATACTTCGACATTGTGAGGTGGAATCTAATCCTTATCCCCCTAAAACTGACCTTGAATTTGTGAGTTGCTTAACTAATAAAACATTGCATAAGTGATGTCTGGGACTTAGCTCTCAAAAGAAGTATTGTAGCTTCTGTCCAAGTCTTTTGAAACACACACTCTGGAATCCAGAACTTTCTAGTAAGAAGTTACTTAGAAAGTACTAGAAAGGCAATTTGTGAGATCTGCAGTTGACTTTCCCAGTGAACCCAACCTTCAATCTATTTCTGTCAATGTATCAAAAATGAAAGACAGCCATCTTAGAACCTCCAAACCAGTCTACCCACCAGATGAATTACCTTGGTTGGTGCCCTGTGGACTATAACATTCTGCTAGCTGACTCCTGACTGAATTCTTGAACCATAACATCTGGATCTATAACAAATGGTTGATGCTTTAAGTCTCCAAGTTTGTGGGTGGTTGGTTATGCAACAATAGGTAAACCAGAATCAGGAAAAAAAAGTGTCATATTTTGGGGAATTTGTAGAGACTACAAAATGTTTAATTTACTAACCAGCTAGAAATCTATTATTGTCTGTTTATCTCCACTACTAAATATAAATGTTAACTTTATCTATCTAATGATTGAACATTATTTTTTTCTCTCTTAAGCACTATCCTTATCATTGATAGTGTATATTTTATTCTTTCTCTATATTATAAAGTTGTATCCAGATAAGTTAGTAATGATCTTTCTCAGGCAAATAAAAGTGTTTTGACATCACACAAAGATTCTCTACTATAAATTTTAGAAAGTAATCTAAAATACTGCATTTACATACTATAATGTTATAAATTTGTTAAGAGTGGAGAATTTATGCTAATCAATAGTGGAATTAACAGGCTCCATGTATTTGAGACAGTATGTTAAAATATTGGGAACATCAAAATTTGCTATAGTTTACAATTGAAATCAAGGAAGAAAATAGTTCAAAATCCTGAAAAGAAAAATAATTAATCAATCAAAGAAAACCAAAATGTCTAACTTCAAGCTGACAGTTCTTACTTACTTAAGGAGATAAGTATAAGCTTAAGGAGTGCTTTAGTTACAAGTGATCCTGAACCCAGATTCCGCTGTCTGCCACTTGAAAGCCAATAAGGAAGAGATGGGCTAATGAAGGAAAGCAGGTTTATTCAAGATCCAACAGCTTGAAAAGATGGTGGACTCTCCTGGCAAAGACCATCTTAACAAGTGGATACAGGCAGAGGTTTTTGTAAGGAGGGGGATAGGAAGGAAGGAAGGAAGGAAGGAAGGAAGGAAGGAAGGAAGGAAGGAAGGGAGGGAGGGAGGGAGG
>NW_005354212.1:835874-838067 GCF_000412655.1 Myotis brandtii | reverse complement strand
GCACAGGATGATGCTCCAACCAACTGAGCCCTATCAGCCAGGGGTAGAGGCTGCATTTGTAACCATGCTTGAACATATGATAAATAACACAAATATCCACACCCAGAACATCATTGTCAATACTGCTTAAAGAGTATACAACAAATTATAACATATAATTAAACACATATAATATAAAAGTGTGTTTTTTTGCAATACTTACATTGGGGTATCCATAGCATAAATAGCTAGCTGATTTCTTTCTACTGTCTAAACAGTAGGTGTCGATAATATGATCCATTTAAAAGGACATCAACTGAACAGAACAATAGGTAATATTTACAAATAGGACAATTTCTTTATGAAAGCACAGTTAATAATATATATAAAACATTAAAGGGTTAAAAGTTGAGCCTTAACCATCAAAGAAATGCAAATTAGATCACATATATTTCCATTATTTCATATTTTCAAAATTTTATTTGAATAAGCAAAGGAAAAGCAGATAAACAACCCATTTCAGCATTGCTAATCCTATACAATAAAAGCATAATATGCAAATCGACCGAACGGCGGAAGAGTGGAACGACCATCCAGGCGACCATCCGGGAACACGCTATGACACCCACTGGCACCAGGCCAGCCAAGGTGGGGGCAATGCGATTGGTCAGGGGTCCGCTCATCACCCCATGATCACCTCGCAGAGGGAGGTCCACGCCACTGGCCGGTGGGGTGATCAATTGAGAAGCTCCATGATCACCCCAATGAGGGAGGCCCAGGCCACTGACTGTCGGGCTGCAGCAGGTGAGTGGGGCCTCTCTCTTCGAGGGAAGCCCGGGTCCCAGATGCCAGCGGCCAGAGGGAAACCTGGGTCTCGGGTGCTGGTGCCAGCAGCATGGGGAAAGAAGGAGAGTACTCTTACATGAATTTTGTGCACCGGGCCTCTCGTAAGAGTATCATTTGGTTATTTTGAAAGTCAGTTTGGGAATACAATTTCAGGGCTCATTTATAATACAAACTTAATTTTCTAAAAACTTTCCTCTTATTAGATACTCTGGTCTGGCCAGTGTGGCTCCTCAATGGATGAACATCAACCTAGGAACCAGGAGGTCATGGTTCAATTTCCAGCCAAAGCACATGACCAGGTTGTGGACTGGATCCCAAGTAGGGAATGTGCAGGAGGCAGCTAACCAATGATCCTCTCTCATCTTTGATATTTCTTTCTTTCTCTCCTTCTTTCTCCCTCTCTGAAATCAATAAAAATATTTTTTTAAAAAACAAAAAACAAGAACTCTGAGCCCTGACCGGTGTGGATCAGTTGGTTGAGCGTTGTCCTATCCACCAGAAGGTCACCGGTTCAATTCCCTGTCAGGGCACATACCCAGATTACGGGTTCAGTCCCCAGGCAGAATGTGTATGGGAGGCAATGATCTATGTTTCTCTCTCCCTCTCCCTTCCTCACTCTCAAAAAAATTAATAAGTCATTAAAAAATTACAACAAAAAACAACTCTGATATCAGAATGCAAATGGGTAAAAAAGATGTTAAGAAATAGAAATTTTCAGACTTTTTAGTTTTTATCCACTATTTCCCAAACTATTTTTTTTATATTACAGTTTAACAAACAGTTATTTTTATGCAGCTATCTAATCTAATAAAAGAGAAACATGCAAATTGACCTCACCTCTGTTACGCCCAAGTCACGCCCACCAGACAATCATAGTGACTATATGCAAATTAACCCAACCAACCTGGCAACCAGTAGTCATTGATCTGGAGCAAGCTGGAGGCTTTGTTTCCCCGGTGATCGAGGAAGCCAAGCTTCTCGCCTGCCCAGTCCAGCTGTGGTCTGCTCTCAATGCTACAAAGTTTCAATTTTAGAAGATAAATAAATCCCATATACCTGCTTCCAGCCAGGCTCCATTGGAGTTGGGAGTCCCTCCTGGTTGGTGGTGTCAGCCTGGGCAAGAGCCACTGGGTGTTTCCAGGCTGGCCACACCCCTGATTAGAGTTGAGGTCCCCACTGGGGGGCAGGGTCAGCCTGGGTTTGGGGCCACCTAGTGTTTGCAAGCTGGCCGCACCCCTGGCTTTGTCAGAAAGGACATCGGAATGACGTCTGGAAGATGTTCAGTCTATCCAGTCTAATTAGCATATTACCCTTTTATTAGTATAGATTAATCTCTTACTGTGCCTTATTTATATATTAAACTTTACT
>NW_005354212.1:824733-834072 GCF_000412655.1 Myotis brandtii | reverse complement strand
GGGCACAAGGGGGGCTGAGGGCCCCCCCCCCCCCCCCGCCAGTGCATAAATTTTTGTGCACCGGGTCTCTAGTGTGATATAATCCTGGCTTATTGGAAGGAAAAAACCTGGCATGTTCTGAAGAGAAGACTTTCTTTTGTGAAAGTTACTGGAAAATTCTTTTCTTTTCACTGGATGGCTCATTGCATAAATGTAACAATGTGGGAGTGTGGTAACCACTGGTGCTATCATGGGGAAGGATTTGAGAATTTAGATGATGGAAAAGCCAAGACAGCTGCAAGGAAGTAAGTTGGAATATGTAAGACTTTGCAAATGTGTGGATCAGATCATGACTAACACCAGGTAGAGCACTGCATCTTTCAGTTTAGCAACTGTTCCAAGTTACTTTTAAAATTTGGATTCCATATGGTACAACCTCATGAAACAGGGTTTCCCAACGGCAACACTGCTGATGTTGGCCCAGATAAATCTTTGTTGACTGTCCTGTGCACTGCGGGATGTTTAGCAGCATCGCTGGGCTTCTCCCATGGGATGCCAATAGAACTTCTCCAGTCCTGACCATGAGTATTGTCTGCAGCCATTGCCAAGTGTTCCCTGCAGGGCAAAATCCCTTCTGTGAGAATCACTAATACAGAGACATTTGGGGGACCTTCCTACCAACCATTCCCTCTCTTTAGTTACCTTGATTTGAATTCCTGCCTCCACACATTCCTTGCTTTGATGCCTAAAGTAAGCCCTGTAAATCTGTTCTTTGACCACAGGTTTATTTTGAGGCAGGAAAGTGATGAAATCTTGGCTGCTAAATTTCAGGAAAGGTCCGTGATTACATCTAGAGAGCAAACACTTCCTCTGTCTTCTTAAAATTGGTGATCTATTAAATTTATGGAACTATGTAGTCATGGGCAAACACCTGTGACTGTGTTGAGAAAGCCTTAAGACAAAAGCTGACACAAATAAGAATAGAAAGATAAGTAAACAAGCAAAAATGTTTTTGACAAGTCTATATGTGGTTGAATAAAACCAAATCTGAAACCTTCCAGTTTCATGGGTGAATATACCCGCTTTATTGATAAACTTTTTTGAATTATGTTGGTCACTAGCTACAATCTATGTGCCTTATCTTAGTCAAAGAATTTGCTTTCTCTTGGGATTTTTAAAAAAGGCTCAAACAAGAAAAGTTTAGTGCTGTGTAATAGAAGTTCTTATAATGATGAGAATATTCTATACTTGTGCTTCCCAGTATGGTAGCCATAGCCACATGTCGCTATTGAGCACTTGAAAATTGGCTAGTGGGACTAATGAATTGAATTTACTTTAATGTTACTAAGATAAGAGCATGTAACAAAAATTTAATTGTATAATACAGGATTGTTAGTTATAGCCACAAAGATGAACAGCAGAACTCTAGAACTCAATCATCTTACATAACTAAAACTTCATACCTAGTAAGTAGCAACTTTCTATATTTCCCTCTAGTCCCTGGATACCACCATTCTACCTTCTGTTTCCATATGTTTTACTATTTTAGATACTTCATAAAAGCTGAACATTTATTATTATTTAACATAAATTAATTTTAATGTCAATACCCAGTTGTGGATAGTGGCTACCGTATTGGCAGCAGAGGTCTAGAACAAATTAAAATGAAACATGGTCATGCAGTTAGATCTTTGGCTAGTAACAAGTCACAGCCTGCAGAGATGGTTAGTAGAGATGGGGCTTTTAGCAAATCAACATATCATCAAATATAACACTTGAAATTAAGTTATAGAATGGACAAAACAAACAAACAAACAAAAAACAGGACAATTAGGCAACTATCAGTATTCCAGAGGGTGCCAAAACTGGCACATTGCTCTGGAAGGATGACTAAAGCAGATACAAAATTTGAATTTGCACAAATCCAAAGCATAGTGTACTTGGTTTTACATTTAGCAGACAAAGTGGCAAACCTCTGGATTGAAGATCTTGGGTCAGGTACCCACCAAGGCCCAGTCACATATGGCTAGGGCGGCAGATCACATAATTGGTTTATGAGAGCATTTGTGTATAATTTCCTAAGTGGGCATTGTAAATATTAATAACAGTCAATATTCTTATCATTTTATTTGGTTTTCTCCAGCCATGCAAGATGTGAAACAGGATTTCCCAACTGCAGCACTGTTGATGTTGGCCCAGATAAATCTTTGTTACCCTCTTTCTATTAGGGAATGAATGGAGGAACAAAGCTCTTAAACAAGTGCTATTACTCCTGCATCCAGAAGGCCTCAAAACTCCTTTAGTTCCCATTTAGGCCCCTTTCCGTCACCCCAGGAAACCATTCCAGAAACACTTAGATCAATTTCAAAGTGCCACACTTGTTACTTTATTTAAATTGCTGCTCTCCATGAGGCATGCTCCCTGAGGAGACACAGCTTGTGTCTGTGCAGGTACCAAATCACACTGTCTTTATTCCAAAATTGGAAGTACATGCCTGAAATTAGAGCATGGACTGCTCCAGAAATCCACAAGCCACGGTGTCCCGGGTGTCTTGAGAGTGAATGTGTGGTTATGCACTTGGCTTACAAAATAGTTAACACGTGTGGAGTACAGACTTTCTTAAAACTTTTCACCTATGGAGTTCTCCAAGTCAGAGCCGTTTCAAAAGTTCAGAAACCATAGGACTCAGTGGGTGGGTCCTGCTATGTGTGTTTTCAGCTATCTGCAAGAGCCTCAGTGCCATGGGGTTTGCCAGTGAGTCTCAACAGTAAACCCAGTGGGAAGGACGCTAGAGGAGGCAAGTTGCCAACAGGTGGGGCATGGTACCAACAGCAAACCTAAGTACTTTTACAAAAAAAATGTTGCAAAATCAAAGAGGTGTCAGCAGCCTGCGAGCTCCACTTACCAGGCCCTGAGGTGCTTTCCCACGCACTCTTCTGCCTGTAGCAGAACATATAAAACCTAAACACTCAGAAATCTGCAGGTTATGAAACAAACTGACTGAATGGCAGCATTTCTGGGTTCATATAAAACACTGCTCCTCCTTTGGGGAAAGAGGGAGAGATGAAATAAACTTGCAATAAAGTTTGCCACAGATGGAATTTATAACTCGCCATGTCTTTCATGACTTACTATGTGTGTTCTATGACGATCTTTAGCAAAATGGCCAAAAGAAGGAGATATTAATATCACTGCTGAGAAAGAGTACTGTACTTTGCCCAGCATTGTTGGAACATTTGGAGAGATTGTGGGCAAATATTTAGGTTACAGAGACATCTGCCAAGGTAAAGGTCTTTCAGTGAAAAGGGCATTAGAAACTTCTGTTTAGATTATTATACTTTGCCAAATGAAAGTATCAAAAGTGAGAATAAAATTATCAAAAAGTTGATGGTTGATTTGTGGAGGATGAGGGAAAGGATTAAGAAAGGAAAAATAATTGTCTGTTTGAGCATCCAACTATAAATAATTTTTAAAAAACTAATCCTACTTAAAATTATTCCTTTTCTAAATGTAAATATATAAAATGAATGCATAATTTAATAGGAAGAGACAAGAGAGAATATAAGCTGCCTGGAGAAGTAAATTCCAAGCTTGAGCTAAGTATTCTTTCCAGACTATTCTCTTTGGAAGTATTTCCTGCCAAAAGTATGCTCCCAGGCACACCTCGGGTGATGCATTAACATTCTGAAAGCTTTTACCTAAACCAATAAATGAAACTCCCTGATTAGCTATAAGCCCTGTAGACTTGATAACTTTACTCATTAATTAACAAAGGGACAAGTGAAAGGAAGGAGAAAAGTGTAGGGCACAATAATTTTGCCATTTCTATTCAGTCTTAGAATAACAACAACAAAAATGAAAATAAATGATTTATAGCCGCTGTTTTCTGAGCAATTTGTTGAAATAGCTAGATTTTGGATTTAAATGACAAACTAGTTGATCAGCTGTATATATTTGGGCTTGCATGTGTGTATACACATATACACACATACACACACACACACACACACACACACACACATTGAGAAAGCTTAACTCACCATGTCTTTCATGACTTACTATGTGGGTTCTATGACATATTTATGACACATTTGTAAATTCTGTTTAAGGAAATGTTATGGATAATTTCACTTCAAAAATTGTGATGATGGGACTTATAGATTGCAAATATATTTCCTAACAGAAACCAAGTTCACATCTGCTAATAAGATGAAAGGCCACTATAATGATTTCCCTTTCTACTCAGAGACTAAAATGATGACTGGATTTTACAGATGCAGAGGATATGTTGCAATGAAATACTTATTAACTTAACCAGAAATATCAGACACAGGTAATTTTTTTTTGTTTATAAACAACTGATCTATTTGGATAGGAAAATGTCATATTGAAACACAGAAGTCCCTGGAGTGGGCATAGAGAGAAGACTGGTGGTAGGAATTGTAGATGAATTTCAAAGTAACCAATTGGCCCCTGACAACAGCACCGTTGAAGAGTCTGGTAATATAAAAATGAAAAGATTGTGCTCCAGCCAGGAGAAGATTTAGAAAAGCACACACTCTATACCTAATATTGTTGTAATATAAACCATATGTCTGTTCTGTGAATATCTCTACAGAATCATCACATTTAAATAAGCAAAATCCATCTGCACTAACCTGACCATTTTTTTTTCTAGAAGGTGGCAGTTTTTCTTAAGAACTCTTAAACTGATTTCCTTAGTGATCAGAAATGAAAATTAAACATGCTGACCTGACTTTAAGGTAAAACTATGTAGCTATCAAAATTTACATAATCATTAGGAATGTCTAACTGAATATTTAGTGATCATTAGATCTCAATATAAGAATTAACAAATATATTAAATTAGATAAAATATTTTATTAAAAGTTTTCACTGAAAATCAAAACATTACATAGGTAGCATTCTAAAAAATAACCTTTGAAAATATAGAATTTTTAATCAGTTAACGAACCATCTCCAAGGTAGTTTATTTACTTTACAAATTAATGTTCATTATGCCAAGTGGTTTTGGAGCTATCACAGATTCTCAAAATATGTCTCTATATTTAAGGGTTTTCTATCAGAAGACTAAACTATGTGATAAACATATGAAACTAACTGTAAGGACAAAGTTATAGAAAAGAGTAAGACATGCCTGGAAAGATGGAAGTTTCCATAACAAGTATTAAGTATTTTCATGTTGGTATATTCAAAATTTGGAACAAAGGAAAATATATTAACTTCTGAGCATTAATCTGAAAGATACAAATCTAGAATACAAGGAATGGCACTGAACGATCACCAGACCGAAATGTGTTTGAATTTATCAATATATATTTAAAAGAATGAATTTTGTAGGTTGCTAAGGAATCCTAGAAAAGACATATCAGAGGAAAATGTCCTTGATTCCCAGGGAGAAAAACCACGTGATCCGTTCAACTCCCTTCAGGCTGAACCCCTGATCTCTACATAAGCTTCCAGCTTCATGACTTCCTTTCTAAGACAATGTGATGGGCATCACAATCAGAATACTAGGACACAAGTTAAGTGTGACTCTGAAGACAGTAATCCAGACTCATAACCTGGCTCCATCACTTATTTCCTGTACAACATGGGTAAGTTACTTAAACTCTTCATAATTCAATTATCATATCTATAAAATGGGCCTAATATTAGCAGCTACCTCAGAGTTTTGAGGTGAATTAAATAGATATAAGATACCTAGAGGAATGACTGGCATACAGTAAGTGCTCAAAATTATGTTATTATAATGATAAGCAATTTATATGGCCCCTGTGACAGTGGTTCCCATAATAAATTAATAAATTAATTCTCTTATGCTGCTTCTAGAGTTTCCAGCTAAACATATGGCATAAAATGATTGCCCATGAAATGCCACATTTCTAGTCTGTATGAAAGAGTTCCTACTGTCAATAAATGGGCATTTCGCTGCTATTTCTGTCCCCTTTTCATTTTTTTAATAATATTCCATTTCCTGGAGACTGTTTATCCTTGGGTTTGAGAAGGAGTTGGACATTAAAGCTATTATGCCAGAGGCTATAACCTATTAGACTTCCTCTAAATGAATATTTCACAAAGTGCAGTTCTATGAAGTATTAGACTCATGGCATAATTCAAAAGTAGGATTCCCTTATTTAAAAAGGTTGGCAAATACTACATACTACCACCTAAGTTTTCATAGAGATCCCATTCCTATTTTTATCACTAGAACTGGGATCGCTCTTGATTGGTTCTTCACTGCAAGAAAGTTATTTCAAAGAACTAGGCTTATCAATTAATGATTTATTGCCTCCTAAGTAAAGTCAGTGATGAAATAAATATAAGCAGGATCAAAACATAAGCAAATAAACATAGCATACTTTTCTTTATAGTGTCTTAACTCAGGACTTAATTTTGCTACTATTGTCCCCCAAGTAGTCTCTCCATTTCTATTTTATCTTTTCATCAAATTCATGTTCTATATGGTTGTAAATGATATCCTTCTGAAAAAAAAAATCAAGTCACCTCTCCAGTGAAAATTGCCTGTTTAAGAGATAGTAAGAAGGTTCCAACTTACATGCTGTTATGAACTGAATGTTTGTGTCCCCTCAAATTCACACGTTGAAGCTGTATTCAGTGATGGGCCTCTAGGGAAGTAATAAGGTTAAATGAGCTCATAAGTGTAGGGCTCTGATCCACTAAGATGTGTGTCCTTATAAGAAGAAAGATCAGAACACCATTAAGATGTGCATGCAATCTCTCTCTCTCTCTCTCTCTCTCTCTCTCTCTCTCTCTCTCTCTTTCTTTGTATATGCACTGAAGATAGGCCATGTGAGGACACGACAAGAAGGGAGCTGTCTATTAGCCAGGAAGACAGTTCTCATCAGAAACAGCATTGGTTGGAATCTTGATCTTGGACTTCTAGTCTCCAGAACTGTGAGGGGAAGATCTGTTTTTTAAGCCGCTCAGTATAAAGATTTTTGTTTGGGCAGTGGGAGCTGAATAATACACATGCCAATGGAGATTGATTGTGTTTGTGGCTGCCTAGTATACTGGGTTATAACGATAAGCAGGTCATGGTACAGTAATCTATGAGTAATATTGGGGAATGGTGGTACCTGTGCCATGTGGCTGGCCTATCGATTACAATATATATTTGAAATTCCTTGGCATGGTGTCCATAGCCCTTCATGGTTTAACCTGAACATACCATAGACTAGCAGAACAACCCCCCAAAAAACCTGTTACAATGAGTTGATTAATCCCAAACCCAAGGGCACTCAATACTGCCTGGCAATCTTTTAGAGTTCTCCTGTTGGCCTTCTACCTCAAGATTTCTCTTCTCTCAAATTTCTGAACACACCACCATCATCACTTCCTTCTCTCACCTTCACCTGCAACTGTATCCATCTTTTCTCCTGCTGCAATTGTGACCAAATTTATTTTCCTAAAAAAAGGTAAATGCTCCTACAGGAAAACCAAAAACTATGGTATTTACTTCAACATAGAGAATTAAATGTAGTGAATCCTTTACAAACATAACGGGGGCTGGCAAAGCCAAAAGAAAACACTTACATAAAGATTACATGAAGAAGCTTTTCTAGAGATAAAGAACAAAGAAGACCTAGAAGAAAAGCTCTGTGGAGCTGGATACTGGACAGGTTTTCTGTAGAAGGGACACTTCCCAGCTCAGAGCTTCATGCCAGCTTACAGCTCTGGGGGACTCAGTGAAACTGGTTGTGAGGGTATAACAGGAAGCCAGAAATAGGAGCCAGGTATTGCTGGGAGGACACTGAAGGAGCAGCAAACAAAATACAGTCCCTTCTGCCATTTTTTTTTCTACTTCCTGGCTCCTTCTAATGCCTCCAAGTTAAGAACCTAACAGAAAACCAGAAGATAAATGAGTAATATGTTTGCAGCATCATAGGTCAAGGATCACAGAGAGAACAAAGAATAGGTTTGGAGTTGAGAAATAAGTGATTTATAAGCAAAATATTCTTATAATCAGATCAAATAATTCAATCATAAGACCACCACATAGAAAGGCCCTAAAAGCTTAATGTGGACAAGCATCAGCCAGCAGTTCAGGATGGACTGGTTGTACTAAGTGAAAGTGAAAGTGAAATAATCCAGAGACATGGTTGAAAGAATATGGTAGCCTGACCAATAGGCATTGTGGGTTTCTCAACCTCACTGCTATTGACCCAGAAGAAGTCTTTCTTTTTTAAGTTTTTTCTTTATTGATTAAGGTATTACAGAAAGAAGTCTTTTTTTGTGAGCAGCTGACCTGTGTACTGTAGGATCATTTCTGGCCACTGTATACAGTTGGCTCATGCCCCCAAATGTGACAGCTAAAACCATCTCCACATGTTGTCAAATGTCCCCTGAGGAGCAATCACCTTTAGTTAAGAATCATTGGAATGTAGTAAGAAGTTAGAATTGCATTCTAAAAGTGAATCATGAAATCTGTGCCCTATATTGATTAATTTAATGAGTTATGCATTTATTAAAGGTACATTATTGAGCATCTAATATGTGTCAGACACTATGACAAATGTTAGAGATAAAAAGTGAACCTGACATGTCCTTGCCCTCGTGGACATATAATCTGATGCAGAAAAATGTTTCTAAGCAAATAACAACCTGATTATCTTATTACATGTATAAAAAGTACTACAAAGAAAAAGTACATTTTCAGTTGCAAAGTCACAGTTATAAATAGAAGAAAAAAGATTTAATCAATTGGCACCCCTTTACATATGAAAATCTCTTTTGTCTAATATAGAACAAATGTTTATAATTAATTTCAGTTGTATTTATTAGTATATTAGGCTTAAAAATAAAATTTTTTCACTTTTTTAAATTGATCTCAAAGAGAAAGAAACATCTGTTGCTTCCCATGCCTGGATCAGACCAGCTTATCTCTGGAGAAAAATGAAAGCAAAAGATGTAGATTAATATATTTGAATGCATTGACTCTTCTTGATTCGCTCAATGAACTTAGGATAGATTACATCTTTGTGATTTGAGTTTCACATACTCTCTTTATTGTTGAATGAAGATTACATATATACTAGAGGCCCGGTGCACAAAAATTTGTGCACTCGGGGGGCTGAGGGAGGGGGGTCCCCCAGCCCAGCCTGTGCCCTCTCGCAGTCTGGGACCCCTCGGCAGATAACGACCTGCTGGCTTAGGCCTGCTCCCGGGTGGCAGAGGGCAGGCCCAATCCCTAAGTGCAGCCCCTGGTCAGGCTCAGAGCAGGGCCGATTGGGGAGTTGGGGCGCCGCCCCCTGTCATGCACAGAGCAGGGCCAATCGGGGTTGAGGAGCTCCCCCCTGTCACTCACAGAGTAGGGCC
>NW_005354212.1:787824-822482 GCF_000412655.1 Myotis brandtii | reverse complement strand
AAGAAATACCTGATCTGTACAGTAGCAACTCCCTATGAATAAGTTCTGCTTCCTATACCAATAACTGAGCATTTTAAAAATATTTATTTAAATCCAAGCTGATGATACATTTTATCACCAAAGATGCTAGCTATTAATAAAAATCAATATCCTTTTTTTTCCCCCTGGGCTCTCACCTATAGTATATTAACCATGTCCTTTGCAACTGTGTGTGACCACATAGCTCAATTTTAACCAATGGAGTGTGAGTGAATGTGATATGTGCTACTTTAAAGCTTGGCTTATATACCAATCCTACATCTATTCCATAATTTAATTTCCCCCTTCTATGTGTCTCTGAAAAGGACTGTAGATGCAACTTTAAAAGCCCATTGTTGAAAAAGAAGGAATTTCCATAAACTGCAAGTTCTTAAAATAATATTTGGAGAAAATATAGTCTTCTGTTCAGGACTATTATATAAGCAAAAAATAAACCTTAGTCTGTTCCACCAAATACATATGTTGTGGCTCATTTGTTACTGCACATTTTAAAGCAACACTTGTAGGCATTTGTCACTTGGCAGAAAGTAACTTTTATTTATTGCTCATGTGATAAATAATTTGGCCACATTTCTACTACTAAAACTTCACTAACAAATGTTAACTAATGGTAGAGTTATTGTGGTGATTATTTTACAATACATACAAATATCAAAACATTTTACAAACTTAAAACTAACATGTCACATGTCAATTATATATTATGTTAATAATTTCAATAATATTTTAAAATTAGAAACAATTGAAGTTCTCCATAGGATGTAATAGACACTCAATAGTGTCTATTTTGTCCTGAAGAGATATATGATTAAAAAAAAAAATTAGAGCCCTAACCGGTTTGGCTCAGTGGATAGAGTGTCAGCCTGCGGAATGAAGGGTCCCAGGTTCGATTCCAGTCAAGGGCATGTACCTTGGATGCGGGGGCATCCCCAGTAGGGGGTGTGCAGGAGGCAGCTTATCGATGTTTCTCTCTCATCGATGTTTCTAACTCTCTATCCCTCTCTCTTCCTCTCTGTAAAAAATCAATAAAATATAGTTTTTAAAACAATTAGAAACAAAAATATTAACTAGTGGCTTTATGATTTGGAAAAAATTAAACACAAAAACAATGAAAATTAACATCCTACTTTTGCTATCTGATGTGCAAGATGGCAGACCAAGAAGCCACAAGCCCACCTTCTTTACATAAACACTAGTTAACAATATACTAGTGTATACCTTTGTGAGGAATTCTAGAGACCATTTGAAATGAGGATTCTAGAGACCATGTGAAAAGATATAGCATCAGGCCATTGTAAAACCAAGGGTAGAAAGGGTAGAAAATTTGTTAAAAAGGTAGAAAAGTTTGCAAAGCATTTGGCATGACCAGTATGCCCCTCATGCTACATCAGAAAGCCTGGGGAAGCCAGGAGGAAACACCCCATACTGGAGCTCCTACCTTCAGATGGAAACAGAGTTCTAAAAACTATGCATCCAAAACTCTGGCTTACCTGTGGGGCTGCATGAGGGACTGGCTTTTGTCTCACTTTACCCAGAACATTATCTATATTGAATCCAGAGTTTGTAATCTGCTAAAAAAGGGATAATCCTGATACAATAGCTTCAGTTCTGCAGATAGATGCTAGGAGGAGAGAGTTATATAATAATAAAATATTAGGGAGGCCCTATAACCCCAGCTGGGCTGCTTGGTGTAGGTCTTCCCGGCACAGTCAATGTTGATACACAAAGACTAGATTGGGTGATTTTTTTAATGCCCAAATTTCAGCAAAAAAAATTGCAAGTTATGTAAGTTAAAAGGGAAATATAGCCCAATTAAAGGATTTTTCTTGATTTAAAGAAATTAAAGGATTTCTTTCTCTTCTAAAGAGGTGCAGAGCTATGAGCTGCCTGATAAAAAAATTTTAAACAACTGTCGTAATGGAATAAAACTAAATCAATGGCACAAAGAAAAATTTTAAAAATCCACAAATATTTATAAAACAACAATATATTCTTAAACAACCAATGAGTCAAAGAAGATATAGTGAAAACCTAAAATACCTTGAAACAAATGAAAATAAAAATATAATGTGCCAAAACTTGTGTAATGCAGCAAGAACAGTGCTAAAAGGAAGGTTTATAGCTGTGAATATGTACATAAAGAAAGAAAAATATCTCAAATCAACAACCTAACTCTACTAGTATACCTCAAGAAACCAGTATAAAAATAAAAAAGCATATCTAGCATGAGAAAGAAAATAAAGAATGGAGCAAAGATAAAGATAATTGAAAGTAGAAAAGAATAGAAAAAAATCAATATATATGAGTTGGTTTTCTAAAAGTGTTTTTAAAATGAGCCTGTAAGTAGATTAATTAAAAATAAACAAAAAGACAGAGAAGACTGAAATTAGAATTAGAAGATATATTAAAACCAATACCACAAAAAGTAAAAGGAATATCAAAGAATACTGTGAATAACAGTATGTCAGTAAATCTGATAACCTAGAAGAACTGGATAAGTTCATAGAAACACATAACCTACCAACACTGAACTATGAAGTAGAAAATATGAACAAACCATAAATGATTAGGAGAATACTTCAGGAATAAAAAACTCCCAACAACAATAAAATAATGTTTAAAAAAACACAAAATTTAGGTTACCCAGACTTTCTGATTTAAAAATATATCGGGAAGCTAAAGTAAAAACAAACAAAAACAGTGGGGTACTGGCATAAAGATAAACAAATATACCAATGGAATAGAATAAAGAATCTAGAATTCAACCCTTGCATATATGGTAAAATTATTTTCACAAAGGTGCCAAGGTCATTTAATGGATAAAGCATAGTCTCTTCAATAGTACTTAGATAACTGAATATTCACATGTTAAAGAAAGTAGTAGATTCTTTATCTTACATTATATACAAAAATCAACTCAATTAAAGACCTAAATGTAAGATCTAAAACTAGAACGCTTATAGAAAAAAATATAAGGGAAAAAAAACTTTTTGACTAGGGCACCAAAAGCACAGGCAACAAACATAAAAATATACAAATGGGACTACAGCAAACTTAACTTTTATGTACCAAAGAACACAATCAACAGAATGAAAAAAGAACCTATGGAATGGGAGGGAAAAAAACATTTGCAAATCATATATCTGAAAAGGGGTTAATATCAAGAATATATAAAGAACTACAAGTCAACAACAAAAGATCAAATAATTCAATTAAAAAATGAGCAAAGACTTGAACAGATATTTCCCCAAAGATGGTATACAAATGGCCAACAAGCATACAAAAGATGCTAACAGCATTAATCACAAGAGAAAGGTGAATCAAAACAATGAGACCTTACTTCATATCCATTAAAAAGAGAGAGAGAAAGATAAAATAACAAGTGTAGTCAAGGATGTTAAGACATTGGGACCCCTGTGCACTGTTAGTGGGATGGTAAAATGCTGCAACCGCTATAAAAATCAGTATAGACGTTCCTTCAAAACTATAGAAATTCAGCAATCAAAACTATAATAATTCAGCATTTCAAAGAGATATTTTTATTTCTACATTTATAATAGTACTATCACAATGACCAAAGTGTGAAAGTAATCCAAATATCCATGAATGGATAAACAAAATCTGGTATATACACACAATACTGTATTATTCAGCATTAAAATGGAAGAAAATCCAAAAAAGAAAAGTAAAGAAAATTCCTTTCACATACTACAAAATAGATGAAATAAGCCAGTTATAAAAATAATTTTTGTGGGATCTCACTTATGTATTATATCTAAATTTGTCAAATTTATAGAAACAGAAAACAGAACGGGGTTACAGGGTATGGGGAGATAAAAAAGGTGAATTGTTGTTTAGTGATTTACAAGATTAAAAAGTTCTGGTGATGTTTCACAACAATGTAAACATACTTAACACTGCTTACCTGTATACTAAAAAATGGTTAAGATAATATATTTTTTAACATAGTCAAAAAATTAACATCCTGTATGTCATTTAGAGCTGTAGTTTTCAAATGTTTTGGTCTTTCACTTTAATAGATATAATTTATGTATATGCATATACATGTATATGTAATACACATCTATCTATATATATATATCCTATCTAATAATAGACAAACATGGTAATTAACTGTACCTCCAACACGCTTCCCATTGGCTCATCAGGGCGATATGCAAATTAACTGCCAACCAAGATGGCGGCCAGCAGCCAGGCAGCTGAAGCGAACAGGGCTGGAGTTGCAACAGTGTTTCAATTATAGAAGCTAAACAAACCCCAGATACCTGCTTTCAGCAGCCGAGGTCTCAGAGTTGGAGCCGAGCCTCAGAGCTAAAGCCGGCTCTCAGTTCCAGTGACAGCCATAGAAGGTAAATAAATCCCAGAATAAAAAAAGAAAAAAGAAAAAAAGGAGAGGTTGGGAGCTTCAGTCACCCGCCAGCCTGAAAACGGCCCTCAGCCCCTCACCCAGACTGGCCAGGCATCCCAGTGGGGACCCCCACCCTGAAGGGGGTGTGACCAGATGCAAACAGCCATCATCCCCTCATCCAGGCTGGCCAGGCACCCAAGCAGGACCCCCACCCTGATCCGGGACACCCTTCAGGGCAAACCAGCCGTCCCCCACCCATGCACCAGGCCTCTATCCTATATAGTAAAAGGGTAATATGCAAACTGACCCTAACAGCAGAAGGAGTGGGAATGACTGGTCACTATGACACACACTGACCACCAGGAGGCAGATGCTCAATGAAGGAGCTGTCCCCTGGTGGTCAGTGGGCACTCACATGGGAGGAGCTCTGCTCAGCCACAAGCCAGGCTGATGGCTGCCAGTACAGCGGTGGTGGTGGAAGCCTCTCCCGCCTCCTCAGCAGTGCTAAGGATGTCCAACTACAGTTTAGGCCTGCTCCCTGCTGGCAAGTGGACATCCCCCGAGGGCTGCCGGGCTGCCAGAGGGATGTCTGATTGCCATCTTAGGCCCAATCCCCCGGGGAGCGGGCCTAAGCCAGCAGGTGATCATCCCCTGAGGGGTCCCAGACTGTGAGAGGGCACAGGCCGGGATGAGAGACCCCCTCTCCTCCCCGAGTGCACAAATTTTTGTGCACCAGGCCTCTAGTGTATACGTAATATGCATACATTCACCTCTATATTCATATACTACCATACTTAGTTAATATTTCAAAGTGCAATATGTACATAGGATAAGGGTCATACTTAATGATAGTACATATGAATTCACATTTTTAAAGCATTCTTTTAAAAATTAATTTATTTTAAAGTGTTCTTAATTATATTAATTTTCAAAATTTGGCCATCTACCATACCTAATTAGATAATCTAATTTTACATATTTTGTAATGTGACCTACAAAGACTTCATGCTAAAATAAAGGTAATGTCAATTCTGCCATTTCTTTTTGGTTCCTTAAGCTTGTATGATTAATATTATTTCAATTTGAAATGTTCTTTGCAGGAATATTTTAAGCCACTTTCTCAATATTGTAAGGTGAACTTATTAAAATTAAATAATACGATCTATAAGTTCACTCAAACGATCACATGTAAATTTCAATGGATAGCAATATAATGAAAGTGAATAAATAAATAAGGGTAGCACTGTCAATCACTCCATATTGTTAAATTCCCCCAATTCCTGCAGGCTCTCTCAGGTATTACTGTAAATGACAGATGACTGATTGTCTGACCTAAGGACCTTTGAGGACAGTAGGGCTAATCAATATATTAAACACTGTTAAGGCTTAATTTGTTTCATATTGTTAGGTGGGAAATGAATATAAATAGACACTTTAATATTTCCTTCCTGGGCAAGTTTGGAGTTCCACTTCTTATTTATTTTTTTATTTTTTTATCTCGAACAATCAAAGACATTTTTAGTGCAAACTCAGCTTTTTAGCAATATGGTCCCTGAAAACGAGCAGGCTTCTTATCCATCTGATTTCCTAACAGTTTCATGTGTTAGTAATCACCCAAAGTTCTTTCCCAGACATAGTTCTCAAATGTGCTTTCTTTGTTCACAAACCAGCATTCTCCTATTATGCCCTCTGCTTTCTCAACTTAATGTCTGAGACCTTAAAATCATCTGGCAATCAGTTGGTATTCATAGGGTGGTAGCATCCTTAATCTATTGCTTCAAAGTTGAATCTTAGTTCAACTGAGGTATTTTAGTGGGTGTTTATCTCTCAAAACTATTTTAAATCTTATCTCTCACACTTTCAAGTCTAGAAACAACAGCTTTGCCAACCCCATCAGGCCCTTGATATCTGATCTCCCCTCTATCTATTCAATCTCTGTTTGAAACCACCTACTTCTTACCTGAGCTTATCTATATATATAAAAGTTTAAGCAATTGGCCGACAGGCTGACCCTTTGACCATCCAACCAGTAGCTATGATGCACATTGACCACCAGGGGCAGATGCTCAATGCAGGAGCTGCTGAGCTGTGGTGACTTGTCAGCTATGGTTCTTGGGTGACACACTCAGAACCAGAGAAGAGGGAGCCCTATTCCAGGGTGTGTCACCGAAGAACTGCCCTCTCACAATCTGGGACTCCTCAGGGGATGTCAGAGAGCCTGCCCAATCCCCACAGGCCAGGCTGAGGGACTCCATCTGCCAGAGGGACCCTACTCACTCTGCAGATGCCCTTTGAGCCATGGCACCGCCCCAGGTGCTGCTGGCTGGGGAAGGATGGCAAGAGGTTGGCTCCGAGGCGTGTCTGGCCTGTCTCACCCATTCCCGCCCTGCCAGCCACCTTCCAATTAATTTTCTTTCAATGTGCACAAATCTGTGCACCAGGGCACTAGTCTTTTATAACACATTGACAAAAGGTATCCAATAATAGCCAACACATCCTAACACTGGCCTTTTCCAATCACTTCTTAGAGTTATAGGCTTGGAGGTATAGGTTTGCTTTCCAAATATCTCATGAGAGAATTTTGCCAAATGTTTTGCAACTATATAACATGAACTATAAGAAACTCAGCCATTGATACAGTCTCTTTGCCATGTCACCTTTCTCCTAATTACTAAACCAATGCCATGCATTAAGCAGAACTTTCACTTCAATGTACACATTTCTGTATTAGAGAAATTCTGTCATACCAAATAAACCCCAGATCTCAGTGGCTAAATTCAATAGAAGTTTGTATCTTCATAAATTATAAGTGGTGGTAAAGCAAGTTTGGGGAAGGAAATATCAGCTCTGTGTGATCACCAAGATATCCAGGCTCCTTGTATTTAGTAGTTTTATTTTGACGTTCTCTCTATGCAGCTGACAGATGGGGAAGAAAGAAATTCATTACACATTTTATTTTATGGGCCACACACTATATGGACATGTATTACTTTTACTCCCAAGCCATAGCCACATTAATTTCAAGGGACACTGAGAAATGTAGTCCAGCTGAGTGTCCAGAAGAAAAGGCAAACAATTTGGAAACCAACCAATCTCTCTAAAATATGAATGACTGAAATAGCCTCCCAAATGGTTCTGGCTTTTACCTTTGCTCTTCTGTGATTCTGTTCTCAATACAACAGCCAACAATATGTCAGATATTTTCACAAAATTTTTGTGAAATATGTCAGCTATTTCACAAAATTTTTCAAAACCCCACAATTATGCTCCATTTTATTTGTAGTAAGGGCCAAGTTATTACAATGGCCTATAATGCCTAATATGTTCTGGCCCTAGTATATCACTATGCTCATCTCCACCAATCTTCTCTCACTCAATCTGCTCCAGCCACATTAGCCTCCTCAATGTTCTTAAGGCCTCCAAAAAAGAGAGGAGCTGCTTGGTCTTAGGGTCTTTGTTTGCCTCTCCTTCTGCCTGGAGGACTCTTCTTGCAAACATCTGCATGACTAAGTTCACTATTTCCTTTAATTTTTCTCAGATGTCACTATCTCAATGAGACTTTTGTCCTCCAACTACTCACAGCTAATAACACCTGAATGCTAGAAATCAATATACCTGCTGTGGCAATCATTAGTAGAGTGTGCCAAATGGTTGTTGTTCCCCCCACTACAAGGCAACTGGCAGGACTGTACTTCCCGGCTGGCCCTCTTACTGGATGGGACCACGTAACAAGCTCTTGCCAATGACCTGTGAATAGAAGTGAGGTTACCTTCCTGGCAAGAAGAATTAACCACCTGGCTGGGATGCTCTGGGCTCTCTTTTTCTCTGGCATGGCAATGGCATAATTGAAACCCTGGCACTTTTACCCTTTCTAATGTATAGATTACTTATTTGTTAAATTTACCATTCATTGTCTATCTCCCATGGCAAAATATAAGTTTAAATGTCAGGGATCTTTATCTGTTTTATTTATTACTACATCAAAAGTTCTCTAAGTAATGTCTATTACCTAACACATGTTTATTCAGAAATCAAAATGAGACAAGATTTAAAAAAATACTTATCGCTCTAACTGGTTTGGCTCAGTGGATAGAGCGCTGGCCTGCAGACTGAAGGGTCCCATGTTCGATTCTGGTCAAGGGCATGTACCTTTGTTGTGGGCACATCCCTAGCAGGGGGTGTGCAGGAGGCAGCTGATTGATGTTTCTCTCTCATTGATGTTTCTAATGCTCTATCCTCCTTTCCTCTCTGTAAAAAATCAGTAAAATATATTTAAAAAAATACTTATCAACTCTAGCTGTTTTGGCTCAATGGATAGATCATTGGCCCATGGACTGAAGAGTCCTGTGTTCATTCCGGTCAAGGGCACCCACGGCGGTTGCATGCTAGACCCCAGCCCCTGTTGGGGCACATAGGGGAGGCAACCAATAGATGTGTCTCTGTCACATCAATGTTTCCCTCTCTCTATCTCTCCCCCTTCTTTCCATTCTCTCTAAGACATCAATAGAAAAATATCCTCAGGTGAGGACTAACAACAAAAAATACTTATCGGAATGATTAATGTATTAAAAGTACCCTCAAAATTATATTCTACATAATGAAGAAATCAATAAGAGGTAAGTACACAGAATGGCCAAGAAAAGGCTCCAAGATATAGTTGGTGACAATGAAAAAGTAAAGCCTAAAAAGCTAGTCTAAATTCTGAATTATCTCAGAATATATGTAGAAATATATTTTATAAAGAGCAATGGAAAATACATTCCTATTCATAATCATGTTTATTTTTATATGTACAATTATTTGTATATTCTTCTTTTTCTACTAATTATATCAAATTCTACATGATTAATACATAACATTTGTATAAACCTAAGAGGTTGAGACTTCACAATCTTCAAGTATAAGGTATCATCTTCCTTTCACTAACGGAATTTCTCTAGTTTTAGCTGGATCTCAACATATAGTATTTCTGAGTCCCAGTGGGTGGGAGTCCTAGTTCTTCACCTGAAAGAAGCTTGCCCAGAACTCTCTATAACCTTCCTAACCACTGGGGAGAAATGCCAAACACTGGAGCAGCTGGTTTCAGTTGACAGAGTTGCCCTGCCATCCCTGCTCCATTATCCTATGGACCGTGATATGAGACAGAAATCAATGTCTAACTTATTTTACTCACTATATTTTACAGTCTCTTTATTATAGTGACTTGGCTATTACTTTAACTACTACTGAATCCAAGTAGGATGTGACCACAAAATTAGCTCACACTATTTGCTCTTCAAATTAATATAGAGGCAAAATGATATTTCCTAATTTATTTATCATCAGATATTAATATTTATAAAGACTCAATCATAAAGTGATTCTCCCTTTTCTAAAAATATTGGTCAGAAATAAAACAAAATTACCACAAATTTTTCAAAACCTTGTCTTATTATTAGACATATTCACTATTTTAATATATGTGAATATGTGCATGAACTTGTGTATATTTTCAACAATTGACACAACAATGTCTAGGCAAAATTTTTTTCCTATTTCTTTTTTTTTCTTTATTGATTAAGATATTACATATGTGTCCTTATCGCCCCATTGCCCCCCCTCACTCATGCCCTCCCCACTCTGTTGTCTGTGTCCATTGGTTAGGCTTATATGCATACATACAAGTCCTTTGGTTGATCTCTCCCTCTTACCCCCACCCTCCCCTACTTTCCCTCTGAGGTTTGACGGCCTGATCAATGCTTCTCTGTCTCTGGATCTGTTTTTGGCAAAATTTTATATGTAAGGAAATATAATATGAAGAAATCTGCACCTCACTCATGTAAATTTTCTTTATCAACACCCAATACAAAAACAATGAACATCTGCATAGAAAAAAGACACTTCCTTCACCACCAAAGAGTAACTTTTCAGGCAATAATGTTAGTTTTACTTAAAATATGTCCTTTGTTACACTGTAGTACAATATGAAAAAATGCATGTGGGGAACATTCTGTAAAAGCATAGCCAATCTATATTTTGCATGATTATATTTGTAAATCATTATTTTAGATCAATTTGGTGCAAGTTATTTTCACTTGTCTATAGTCTCCATGTCTCATATACATGGAAATACTAATTTCATAGCCCCCAAGGCTTGTCAGGTTAAAGATTAATGAGCATACTATACCCAGAGGCTTGGAAAGGTTAGGCATAATTACAAATGGGTATTATATGCAATGCTGGAGATGTGCAAGCTGTTTTTCTTTAAAGGGCAAGAAAAAAGGTAATGAAGCTTATGGGATTCATGTCAACTATTGTATCTCCAAAGAAAGGTCTTGTTAAAATTAGAAATTAACATGCTAACTAAAAAGGATTGTTAAAAGTCTACCCTTTGCTTTATTCACGATTAAAACACTAACACTATCAACTACCATGCGGTATAAATTCTGTATAATCACAGGCCTGTACTAACACTGGCTTTTAATTTTACTGTTTTCTTTATTAAAAATACTTTTTTAATATTTAGAATAAAAAGAAAAAGAAAAGTTATGGCGAGAAATAAATACAGTAGCTATGCATAGCTATTGGAGAAATTAAATAGCATTTAGAGAGGGATATGTAGTTTCCACTTGAAATTTTATATCTCACCATTAAAAGACCTACTTTCCATGGGAAATAACTTAAAGCTTCTTTAGAGGTTCAGTTACACATTTATTATAAAATATAAGCTGAACATCTGGCCATCCCAGCACATGGGGATGGTATTAGGATTATAGTGATTAAAAGAAATCCAGACAGTGTTTTACTAATTATAAAGTGTTACCAGGGTTAAAACATTCATGTTTAAAAATCAGAAAGCTGCTGCCCTAATTGGAGGAGCTTTTACAACAAATGTTTCAGAACAAGAGAATGTGTTGGAATTAACTTTGCTCAAAAGAAAAAAGAATAATAATATTGATCTCTAAGTGTTGAGAATATTTTTTGTAACAAAAGATTAGATATTAACAGTCTTAATTTATTACTTTTTAGAGTATTATTCAAGCTCCTACTAAGGGCATCTGTGCTACTTTTCCAGTATATTTCTCTACTTGTTCCACTCAGTGACTTTGCATTGTAGTCCTTCATATTTGCATTAACATTTTTCTCTATAGAATAATTTCCATTAATACATGAGCATAAAGTTTTCCATCTCCTTTAAAAGTGGAAAACAGAAACACCCTTTTGCCTCTATTACCCTTCTACACATTACTCCATATAATTCCCTGCTTCCAATCTCTTTTAAATTCACCAATTAACTGAAATAGCTATTGTCAAGGTTATGAATTACCTTCCTAAATCCAATATTCAACCCCGTCCTCCTCTTCCATGGCCTATTGTAATCATTTGGCATGTAATTCCTTCCTTTTTGATATCGTTCCTTCTGCAAGTAACTGGTTTACACCCCCCTCCTTCGTTACTTCATCTAATTCTCCTTGCTGGCTTCTAATCATCTTTCTGAGTTCTTAATGTTGTATATAAATGGCCCAATACAGTCTTTGGACATTTTCTTTCTATCTGAACTCTCTCGCTTGGTGAGTTAATCAGTTGCATGGCTTTAGAGATAATTTATAGGTTAATGACAGATAGATAAGGACTTTTGTTGTTGACTAAATATCCAAGTTCCTCACATTACCCAGACCCCTTGAAGTTAGGTGGGCCCATTGGGTTGGCCATTACCAATGAGTGATGTCTATCTCTTCTAGGCAAAACATTTAAGAGCTGGTATAGCATCCTCCCACACATGATAGTGATGGTGATATATGGTTATGGTGAAGATCCTTCATATCTTCTCAATGATCTCATCTATTACTCTTTTCCCATCTTTCATATTTCACCAGCCTATTGACCTGCTGGCTACTTCTTGAATGCACAAGACACCATTCAATTTTAAGACTTTTTGCATATACTATTCCCATTTCCTGGCTTGCTCTTCATCAGACATATATTTGGAATCCTCCTCACCTTTATCTCATCTTTCCATAAATGCACATTCTAAATATGGTAATTCTCAACCTCCTGTTTTAAATTGCACACCATCTACTATTCTACTTTCTACCCACTGCCCTGATTTATTACTCACCATAACACTGTATGAGTATGATATAATGACCTTACTTACTTCATTTATTGAGTAGTTTCTCACATTGAAATATACTCTCCATAAAGACAGATGTTCCCCCACTGAACCTACCTCAGTGCTTGCATATAGTAGGTACTCGATAAATATTTTTGAATGGTTAATATCTGTAATGCAAAGTAATTGTTTAAGTCCTAAAAAAGGGGATTGTTTCTCTTCAACTTAAGTTGACTTCAACCGACTTAGGGATGATCTGTGTCTTAGCCTGGATCACCTAGAGCAGAGGCTAGTAAAGGAGTAAAAGACAATACTTTATTTGAAAGGTTTAAATCTTCTGTAAGAACGAGGAAAGAATCAATTGGATGAAATGTTAAGAGAAGCACTGTAAGGTGATGCATTACTATACTAGCCATCATGTCACATTGAGCTGCTGAGAGATCTCGGAGGTTGTTGCACAGGTGATTTTGCTCAGGCAACATGAAATATCTCTTGAAAGTTCAAATGGGGAAACTGTGCCATGGATTAGTATATTAGAGGGAGAAAGGAAAGCAAATCAATCTACTCAGCTCACTCCTATTTCATGTTTCCATTGGTCAAAATTAGCTGCTTGGGGATTTAATGCCCCTGAACTACCTGGTTTCATTATTTGGTTCTTCTGCAACTACTTGGAAAGCTATACCCTAAAGTCTGTGGTGTGATATTTTTATTTAAGTTTATTATTTAAAGGAGCCAAAGACATGAGCCTGATTGGCCTCAATGAGAAAAACTGTGTGAACCCATGCAGGGATGGGAGGTCAGGGAAGTTGCTAAGGAAGCAAGAGGTTGAATAACCAATAACTGAGAGTCAAGGAAGTCAGAAAATTTGAGAGGGTTCCTAGGATGTGTGTTTCATAACCTATTGTTTTCAATTGTTCGCATTCACATTTTAAAGCCACACTTACTATACATACCTTTTTTTCCCAGATAATACTCATTTATTTTATTTTCTACCTTTTTACTAGCAATATAAATGTTAACTTATAGATAGATTAGGCAGCTGCCTAGACTGAATGGTCAGCTTTGAACAACAAATAATTAAAGAAAGACACACTAAAAGTATAGGAGAAAATGTTATATACTTAGACTATGACATGTAGAACACTTGAACACTGTCTTGTACAAGCTGCTCTATCAAAGGCTAAACTGTGAATTGTGAATTGTGAGGGTGTGATCTGGTAGATAGTGAATAACCAATTCCTATTACCAGTTACTCAGGATAGATAATCATCAATATCTATCTGCCCTCCCAGAGAAAGCCGAGGTCCTGTCCTTATAATCATAGTGTTAGAATTGAAGCTGAGCCATGACTAATATTGAATTCTTCAAAAGTAAACTAGTAAACCTAGTGTAGAGATAATGAATTCCTTCTTTACTCTTCTGGGAATTGTGCTAAGTTTCTTGCGGAGGCACATGTGCTCCATTCTGCCCATAAAGTAAAACAAAACCTGCTTTTGCATCACCTTGCAGCCTACCATTGCTAACTCAGTTTAGACACAACTCTGGACACAGAGCCATCCTGAGCAAAAGCAACCAGATTGCTTGGTGACTGAATATCCAAGGTCCCCTCAAAGCAGTACTCCAACTTTCAAAATCCACACCTATCGATAAACAAGAAAAGTTCTTAATTTCCCCTACTTCTGATTTGAAAACATAATATTTTAGGGATATATAAAGGTTTTTTTCTCCACATTGTAAGCCATGTGTCAGTAGTGATAACTCCATTGTTGACACAGGAAGAGATCCTAAATTTAAATCTGCAGATCTATTTTACAAGATCGCTACCCCAGCTACATTTAAGAACATTTGGCATCAAATGGAGAGCTTTACACAATTTAGTTCTATTTGAATAGTCAGGCAAGTGCAATTATTAAGTGTTCATGACATTATTTCATCATTTTAAAGTTAGATTAAATTAGGCCATATTATCTATTTTTTTATATTTAAAGAAAAAAACTATTTAGAAACAAAAATAAGAACTTCTTTCATCTGTAAAGAACATAGTTTATTTTCATGTTCTTATTTAAAAATGATGTGGTGACCATGACTTTTTGTTACTTTATTTAGTTTATTCTTAAGTAATACTATCATAGAGAAATAGGTAATAACGTGGATGAGAAAAAATGGGCATGGAAACCTTTACCCACTGTATGTCCAGATCAGAATGCATTTGCCAAGGCTTTCTTACTAAGGAGCCCTCAACACAAACGCTATCTACAAAGCTAACAGCACTGGAGCAGATATCAGTGAAGAAATTTTTTCTAAAAGCTTGCATAGTTCTTGTTCCTTTTTAAAAAAATTTGTTTCCTGATTTTGCTCTCAGATGGGATTTTGCTGATGTTTTTTAGGAACATTCCTACTAATGAAAAGGTCTTTCAATTTAATAGCTTTAGAGATACAGCAAGAATTTGTCTATAAAAAGGAGTTATTTTCCTATTATTACAGAATAGACTAATGTCTGAAGAGGGAATATGACAAAGTCAAAATGAGAATAGAGAACAGGTTACAAAAAATAAGAAGAAGCCTGAGGAGATGGAACATGACCAGTGGTGCAACTTGGGAATACATAGTACCTTGGAAGGTCATGTTTAAGCTATGAGGTAGCAAGAAAAGAGCATGTCAGTATTCACTAGCCATTTATGTACATTAACTTACCTGGCCTTCCTCACCACCTGGTCAGCATTAATTTTCTCCTGTATCATAGGAAAAAATTAAGGTTCAGAAAGTTTTGGAAACTTGTCTCAAATCACACACATGGATAGTTCTCAAACTTATAAGTGCAGTAGCATCACTTGTGAAGGTATGAAAAAATCCAAGTACCATAGTTTCACCCTCATAAGCTTCCAGCTCAGTGTTTAGTCTGCAGTTTCCACAACCTCTCCACTATTTACCCTGAGTGTGAGAAACACTGATTGGACAGCAAGTAGCAAAGCCAGGATTCCAAATCTATTTTCCTGTGTTCACAAAAGAACTAAGTCTCAACAAAAACTAGCATTGGACAAGGAAGGAAACTCATATAATCAGAGTCCTTTCTTTTCTGTTCATTTGATATTAACATCGGTCATGACATTAATCAACCTTGTATATAAGACCTTGTTTCCCTTCAGATGAAAGAGAAAGTTTTCTCTGAACATTTATTTTAGAATTCTATTCTACATATATACTGTCTACATTATTTAATTTGGTTACTGCTTTGCTATACATTTAAATTGAGGTAGTTCCAAAGTTTTGCCTGGTAGCAATATTGGAGATCGATGGAAAATGTGGCTAATGCTTTGTCCAGAGAAGTAGGAACTGCCATTGATGAGATTGCTGGCTCCAAGAAGGCTTAGGGAAACTGAAGCTTTGAGGCTTTATGGTGTTACCTCTTCCCCTATTACCGATACTGAATTCAGTAGCACACAGATTTGGAAGCATGGCTAATCGTCAACAGTAATGCCTGGATGCAGTGTGGTCAAGTGTGTTCTGCTATCAGAGCATTTCCTTTCTCAGTAATTATTTATTAAATTGTAATAAGCCCTTCCTTTTTTTTCAAATGAGAAAGGGGATGTGAATTTTTCAAACATTAAAGCACTTAAGCTTACAATCCCAAAATGGTTCAAGCTGAATTCACAAATTTTAGTAAGTTTGCTTTGGCACAGATAAATCTATGAGCAACATAAGCATAGATTCATATCACAGTTCTATACTTTTTGTACTAAGCTAAAAGAGAAATGTTATATATATTTTTATTAAGAAGCAATAGTTTGTTTTAGTCAAAGACCTCATGATTATGGGGTTCAGCTTGCATTTATTTCCTCTTCCAACAAACATTTATTGGGTGCACTATTCACAGTATTTCTATTAAGTATTTTGGGTCTTTCAAATGTGAACAAGAAGTTACCCCTGCCTCAGAAAGTTTATGACTCAATTTGGTGAAAAAGCAGTAGCCAAATAACTACCAAAAAAAATGCAAGCACTATCTAACAAATACTTATAACAATTGATAAATCCATTTCCCCATCAGAGCTGAGGACCAGTCAGGATACTGGGTGAGAAAGATCAGAGACAGACCCAGAACCAAGCATGGAGACCAGGATCTAGAACACAGACAAGAAGATGTGGGGACCGAAGAAAAGAGAGGGACAAAGGAAAACTGTGGGCAAGGACTCGGTATGTAAATAGAAAATAATAATGTGCGTAAAGAAAAACAGATCTTTTTCATGTAAAGTGATAGAAGAGCTTCTAAAATGTTAATGCATGATAAACTGTTGTTCAAAGAAGCTGTACTGAAAAATCCCCACAGAAAATAAAGCTTAACAACATATCAATTATTTGAAGAATTGATAACTTGATGGAGCATTCATTTGTTGTTGATTGTTGTAAACTGTAAACTGGTCTGCTTTCACAATTTATTATGACAATGGGGATGAGCTGCTCTCAGGCATCTCGGTTCTAGTTCTGACTTTTCAAACGCTCTCCCATGTGCATGTCACAGCTCCTTTGAGATTGAGTTTTCTCCTCTTTAAAATGGTGCCAGGGATAGAACAGGTTGGCATAGAGTTGGGTGAGGAGGGATTTCATTTCCAAGATTCTATGGCATGATAGCATATATGGTGAGGACAGAATAGGAAAATAGTGTAAAGAATTACACATGGGCATTGTGGACAGGCTACAAGGCAGGGAGCAGGGGGGACGTTTATTGTGTGATACTTCATGCAGGAAACAAAATGTCAGCCAGTGTTGTAGCAGAACTCTTAACAGTTTGGGGAAAAATGCAAAGGGAAAGGCATGAGAAGAGACAAAGTGACAAAATTATGTGCTGAGGCGATGGCAGTGCTTCAATTTGGCTTAAGAAGAGAAAAAGTACAGGGAAGTGGGAGAGAAAAAGCTAGTCAAGATTCTTGAGTGGGCATGTAGTTTAGGGCTATATTAGTTTTCTTTTTAACATGAGCATATCTGTGATTTAAGGTAGAATTTCATTTGCGTGACCCAAGTGTCATCTCTTTTAGTCCAGGCTGGTGGCCCCCTAGCCAAGCAATCAAGGCTCTTTTCCACCAGCCTCTCTAAATCCATGTCAACACAGACAGGAAGCTGTAACCAACACAAAAATATAAGCAGGCAAATTGAACTCTATTTTCTGGTCTTACTTCTGAGGTATTAAACTGGTAACTGAGGTAAAATGGAGCCAAAGGTATACCATTGGCCTGGGAACCTGGGAAGTGGAAGGAAGTAAAAGATGAAACCCAGTGCAGAGGCTCTACCTCCTAAAATGTGAGATGGCTAAGGGAAGGGGAAGCCATCACAGGACTGTGAGGCATCTTCCAGGAGCCTTGCAAGATTGATAGAGCCCATTAGGGAAAGGGGAACAACTGTGGAAAGATGTGAAGGGCAATCGGATTGGAGCTTGTTGGAGTTAGGTATGGGCAGGGCATGTTTACCATGACTAGACCATACCCTATGAGAAAGAGTTCCATGGACTGAAAAAAAGAGCAGCCGTGTTTTACATAGAAATAAAAATATAATCAAAAGTGGAAATTAGCTACTGTGCCTAGAGAAGTGAATCCAATAAACTCTGAGAACACTCTTCCTAATGGGAAGAAGGGGGTGGGAGGTTGCCTAGCAAGGTAGAGCTGATTATGGGATGTCTCTTCCTATTCTCAGAGAGCTTGACTGTCTCCCCTTTTTATCATCATGTTGAGTGTGGCCAGGGAAGCAGGAGTCCCTATTTACACATCGTGAAAAATCAGGGAATCACAAATGAGCCAGGGTAAGTCAGAATGACAAGAAGAATGCACACATAGAAAAGACCATGAATAATTTCCTAGCCTTCATCAAAGGATTAGTTTGTGACATTTGTGTTTTATATGTATAATTCCTGCTGAGTTATGCTGCAGTAAAGTATTCCACACTGAAAATAAAGCAGGCATTTTGCAGGATACAAGGGGACTTTTCAGAGTGGTGTGTTTTGGTCCTGGTTTTATATTTAATCCTCACATGAATAACAAACTGTGGCCTTCTCCAACACTCTGCAAACATAGTCTGCCTCCACTGTCATAGAAGACAAGGTCATTATGTTCAGTGACTCAGATTCTTTCAACCTCAATTTGCAGGAAGGAAAAAGGGTTTCACCATATCGGTGTGAAGGCTGGATATCCAAGTGTTCATACATTGAAGGTGCGGAAGCCACCTGTACCCTCACCGGAATTGAACCCTCAGGCTTCATTTAGGCCATCTGTGGGATAATGGTGATGTATTAAGGCCCAGAAGAGGTATATTTGGTGATATAGTTTCTAATTAATTTTAATCTCCATGCTTGAGTTTTCTTTGTAGTCAGACCATGAAATAAAAGTAAAGAAACTACTAGCAACTATAATTGACGAATATTCACCAGTTAAGGTGGGTATTTGGTAATGTTCAAATGTCAGTGCACTAAACGTATGTTTAACATCTGCCTTTTGAGAGAAAATACAGGGAAGAAAAAATACTCATGCCAAAGATCTCTATGATGTACCTGAAACTGCAAGCATGGGTGATCTGGCTTCCAATGGTTTATAATAACAGGCCCAAAGCAAGCCACCCTGATTCTGATCATCCCTAGGGGAGATAAACGATCACTGGTCTCCTCAGGATGGAAGATGTATAAATGGCTTCAAATGTTGTCTGCAAAAGCAAGGTCACCACAATTGACTAGCAATTTCAGATGCATAGAAGTCAGACACATAGCAGTCAGACACATTTATTTGGTCCTTGGCTGTCTGTAATTTAACGTATTAAATTTGTAAGATACTATTTCTAATTCACAATTTTAATATAATTGTGTTTACTCAATTGCAGTTGTTGCACATTATGATTTCTGAGTTCTAACTTGTTTTTTAAAAGTCAGAGCAAGCATTGATTGTCCACATTAAAATTTGAACAGCAGCTACAAAAGCAGCCTGATGGAGCTGAACATCAGCTTAAAAGAAAAAAGTAGGAAAATGATGGAAGCAGGCCATGGAACAGGAAAAAAGCTTAACTTTCCACACCTGTTCTAAGCTCCCTCTTGGGTTATTTGCTGTGGGGAGAAAGGTTCTACAAAATGAACATATGACAAGGTGAAGCATGACAAGTTGCTGACAATAAGAATAATTTATCCCAAATATTCCAAAGGCAGCATTAGAGAGAGCTGAGGGTCTGTAAGAAGGAGAGTAATTAGGGTAAATATGTAGAAAAAGTGTCACAAAAGTTTAGCAGCCTAGAAAAAAAGAAGAAAGGAAAAACACTGTTGGAATCTGGAAAGGGCATGCAGGCTGAGTTAAACTGTGATTTTAATGCTTTCTTTCGTCTTTCTCTTGAAACATTCTTTTTAAAAATTTTACTTTATTATGACCTGGTAACTTAATGTTCTTCACCTTTAAAAAATCTGAGTTAGCAAGTGAAATAATAATTGCTGTGGTCTATTGTGTTACTGTGCAGCTAGACGTAGGACTAACCAATAATCTAGGATGAATGGAATATTACAGCTCATGATAACTTTGGGATCTCATGGACAGTTAATCACCTTTGGAAAGAAATACTACTCACGCTTCAAATTCCAGCTGAACTCTGCATGCTGTAAGGGCAGGAGAACTTAGGCCAGATGAGTCCCTTTCACAAGCACATGCCATGCTGTGTGGATCCGACTGTGGAAGCCATTTGCCCATCTTATCTTCAGAAACACAGAGTCGATGTTCAGCCAATAATGAATGTCAAAATAATACTGAGCTTCCCTTTGGGTGATTCAAAGGGCTCTAGCCAGAAAATAGACATAATAACCTTTCTGATAAGTTTCTCATTAATTGTCCTTCAAGCTGAGAGAGGTATTTTCAGAAGATTGTTTACTTGTGCTCAAAGATCAGGGAGCAGTGAACAGTGTGAAAAGTACTGAATGGTACAAAATCATTATGAGTGACACACTGCATGAATAAAGATGAGAATCCCATCTTGGCACTGGGATCTGCACAGGAATCTGTGAAAACCTTCTGCATATCTATGACTGAGTTAGAATAGATAATGGCTGTGTTATGTCTGCAAAATGAAGATTTACATATGATGAGTTGTATGTGTTTTTTTCTTTGTCCCTCCATCCAATCAAACTTCCAGCCTAATTTGAGACCAACCAGAAAAAAAGTCTGGGATCAGAGAAGTGGGAACAGGAAATGCACAAACCTTGTATGGACACATGGGATCAGCACTAAAAGAAGGGACACATCCCAAAAGGGAGCAGTTGGTAATTAGAGATCCCATCTGGGCTTTGCAGGCATACCTACCTCTCTTCTAGACAAAAGAAAAATGCTGGTAGAGAGACTGTTGTAACAAAAAATAGCTCAACAAAGAAACTGGATGCTGGCAGCAGAAATGAAACAGCACCAGTTTGGACCTGGAAAAATGATAGTGAATAATGAATGATAGGCAAATGTCTCATAAATAAACCCAGTAGAGGCCCCTTAAGGGAGAAATGCAGTCTGGGCCAGAGAGGGAGAAAACAAGGACTAGCCTCTGAGAGTCGGGAGGGACAGAACTGAGGCAATGAGATAATGACTTAGCAAAATCTTCAAAAAGTGTTCTTCCAAAATTCCTTGTGTGGGATAATTTCAAACAAGCTGTTAGTGATGATAATAGAGGGCTTTCCAGAGGCTACATTTCACGGAACCCTCTAAATTCTTTGTTCCAAGAAAATGTTTAAAAGGTGTTTTCCTATAGATCCCAATATTCCCCTTTCTCCTTTATTACTGAGTTCTTATTGTTTTACACTGATTTTAATGGGTTTTGGTTTTATTATAGCTATGCATTTTTTTTTTATTCCTGAAACCTTTTTTTTAAACAGAAGGATATAAATTAATAATAAATTTAAAAAATACTGTCCAATCTTGGTACTCCCTAGGTTTTTCAAGCTATGGAAAATAGAGAGATTATATATATATCTTACATTATATATATATTACATTATATATTAAATATAAATATATCTACATATGTATGTATATATATTCTAAGACAGGAAGAGGGCAGATGTATGAGTCAGTTAAAAAAAAGATTAGTTTCATGAGTCCTTTGTTTAATGTTAGCAGCTGCTTTCATGTGAAGCTTACTGTCACAGATATTTACAATGTACATAGTAGAAATAAAATTGGAAAACTGTTCATAAGAATTCAGATTCTCAGATTTAGAATGATGAACAATTATGTGGAAATTTCTGAATCAGAGCAAATAATGGAGATATTGAGACAAAGGCTATCTTCCTGTCAGTGAAATAAAGCCCATACATCCTAAAAAATAAAGTCACTGATTATAAATATTTTTCAGAAGCTTATAAATTAAAACAGTTTCTTTACTATAGACATTATACTTGAGAAAACTGCACTTTACTTTGCCAAACAAATACATCTTTCGGGGAAAATATGTAAACAAACAAACACAACTGAAAATAGAATAACCCTGCTATAGCACCAACTCTAAGCTCACTATGAGCCCAGCGCTGGTTATGTACTTCAAAGCACATTTCCTTATTAAATCTCCCAACTGCCTTTTGAGGAAACCCCATAAGTCTGTCCCAGCTGTACACCTTATCAGTAGCAGAGGCAGGATTCAAACCCTGGTTAGATTATTCTAGAGCTCACTATCACCATGAAACACCTAAAGAAATAAGTAGAAATGGAAAAATGACAAAATGGGGAAACAGGACAGTTTTCCACCTCTACTAAAGTTCATGAATGAAAAGGTTTATAAAGAAATCAATGTTGAGAAGATTGAGTGAAATATTTCTCAGAGTACCCAACTTATTAATCAATATTCATTGAATACCTAATATATTCAAGACACAAAGCCAGTTGTTAAGGAAGATACAAGAAATCTGTTTGACTTCATTTCTTTCCATGGGATTCTTCAGTGGCTCCCAGATGACTTAGGGGAAAAAAAAGCAAATCCTTAGTTTGACATCAAGGCCCTTCGTCATCTAGCCTCATTGCTGACAGTGCTCTTGTAGCTTATTCTCAAGCCATTCTAAAATAGCCAGTCATCTTTCATGTCTCAGTGAATTTCCATAGGCTGTTCCCTCTGACAGGCACTCTCCCCCACATGCTATTCCTACCACCTTTTGGCCTAGCTAAAAGATATATTTCAAAATTCAACTCAAATATATTTTATGAAGTCTTGTCTGACTAAATGCATTTCTGAGTTAGGTATCCCTCCTTTCTGCTTTCACAGCCTGTTACATTATCATTTTCGGTTTATTTTTCTCTACCACAAAATTTTTAAATTTTTTCAAGCAAGAATTATGTGATTCATCCTTTTGTAACCTGCACTAAGCATGGTCACAGGAGCCATATAAAAATATTTTAATTAATTAATAGAAGAATGGATGATGTTAAATAGTGAATATGTGAAACATATATAATAGGTATTTATCAAATTTTTAAAAGAAATAGAAAATCAAGAGAAGTAAAAAAACAAAACAAAACAAAAAAACAGTATTTAACTCATTGTTAAAATCCCCTTTCTCAGTTCACAAAGGATTTAAAGCATCTTAGAAAAATGTTTCAATATCAAAGATAGAACAGTTAAGAGAATCACTGCAGAGAGGAAATAATCACATCTTGGCTTGGATAAGCACACTAAGAAAGCATTCCATATTGTATCATAGAAGAGTGGGGCATGAGGATCCACAAATATAGCTCCTTGTGACCAAAGCATGATCTGTTACCAGGTTCACAGGGACCATAATATGAAATCAAATCAGTTTTTCAGTAGAAGCAGAGCTGTTCTTGATTGGTAAACCTGAGGGAAATTTTTTTCTTGTTTTTTAATAAAGAGAGCTCTGGGTGATAAAGAGCTCAGTGTTTCTTGGGCTCCCTTACACTTCCTATAATAATGCATTTCACATAGCTGTTTCAAATAGTCTTTCAATGTAGGTCAATGACCTAACACTAAAGCATAATTCAGTAAAAGTAAACCTAAAAGGGGTCAAAATAAATACTCTCCAACACAGTATAATAGACTGTTGATGGCTGGACTTGATCCAAAGGTAACATTCAGGACGGCTAGAAGATCATATGTTGCATGGCCTTTCGGGAAAATTCTCCATAAATATTATATCTCATGATGGGAATTTAATAACAATCCGACAGCAAGAATTTCAAGATTATATTATTTGGCTAGACTCTAGAGAAGAGAACTTTTTTCACATGCGTTTCAACCAATTTAGAAGAATAAATATAAAATAAGGAGTCTAATGAAGATCTATGCCTGATTGGATGGCTAACCAACCATTTTAGAGAATTATATTGGGTAGAGTTTGATTTTTTTTTCTGGGTCTACATTAAGAAATTCATAATATGGCAATTAATGGCAAAAGTTTTAGGACAAAGCATCATCAGTGTTACTTCATTCTAAAAGTTTTTTAGAGTTAATATTATCAATATACAACCACTATCTTATTTTTTTAAGTGTCTTTATCTGTATTTCAATAAAGACCACAAAACAATCTATCTTCCTGGTATATCCTCTAAGATGAGTAAATTACAAATTAAAATTCTGTCTCTTTTGGAATTATGTTTAAAAAGCATATCTACAAAAAATAAAGTCATTTTGATTTTATAGCATCTGAAATTGTGTCTATTGTCAATAGGAAATGAAAGTGATGGATCTCTCTTAACACTAAGAACATCAGGGTAATGCAGCTTCCTGTCCTCTAAAATGCCCAAGTTCAGTTTTAAAATGAAAGTAATAGGGACAGCTTTTATCGCAATGGTAAATGGAATTGTGATTTTTTTTTTTTAGTTTATCTTTTTATGAGTTCATTATTGGTGTATTAAAAAGCCATAGGTGTTAATTTTATATCCTGCTACATTGCTGGATTCATTTATTAAGTCTAGTAGTTTTTTGGTGGAGTCTTTAGGGTTTTCTATGTACAATATCATGTCACCTGTGAATAATGGCAGTTTTGCTTCTTTTCTAATTCAGATGCCTTTTATTTCTTCTTCTTGTCTGATCGCTATGGCTAGCACTTCCAGTACTATGTCAAACAGGACTGGTGAGAGTGGGCATCCTTATCTTGCTCCTGTTCTTAGGAAAAAATAGTTTTAATTTTTGTCCATTGAGCATGATGTTGGCTGAAGATTTGTCATTTAAGGCTTTTATTATTTTGAGGTATAATCCCTCTATTCTCACTTTGCTGAGAGTTTTTAATCAACAAAGGGTTTTGGATTTTGTCAAATGCTTTTTCTGCATCAATTGATATGATCATGTGGTTTTTGTCTCTCAATTTGTTTTTGTGATGTATCACATTTATTGATTTGTGAATATTGTACCAGACTTGCATCCCCAGAATAAATCCCACTTGGTCATGGTGCATAAACTTTCTAATGTAATGCTAGATCCTATTTGCTAGAATTTTGCTGAGGATTTTATCATCTATGTTCAGCAGGGATATAGGCCTGTAATTCTCTTTCTTTGTGGTATCTTTGTCTGGTTTGGGGATTAGGGTAATGCTGGCTTCATAGAAAGAGCTTGGAAGTGTGCCTTTCTCTTAAATTTTTTGGAATAGTCTGAAGAGAATAGGTTTTAGTTCTTCGAATGTTTGGTAAAACACTCCTGTGAAGGTGTCAGGCCCAGGGCTTTTGTTTGCTGGAAGTTTTTTGTTTGTTTGTTTGTTTTTAATTACTGCCTCAGTTTCCGCCATGGCTATCAGCCTATTCAGATTTTTTATTCTTCCTGATTTAGTTTTAGAAGGTGGTATATATCCATTTCTTCCAGGTTGACCAGTTTGTTGGAATAGAGTTGTTCATAGTATTTTTTTTCATAATCCTTTGTATTTCTGTGGGGTCTGCTATTATTTAACTCTTCTATTTCTGATTTTGTTTATTTGGATCCCCACTCTTTGCTTCTTGGTGAACCTGGCTAGAGGTACATCAATCTTGTTTATCCTTTCAAAGAACCAGCTCTTGGTTTTATTGATCTTTTGTATTGTTTTTTCGGTCTCTGTGTCATTTATGTCTGCTCTGATCTTTATTATTTCCTTCCTTCTGCTCACTCTGCCTTTTCTTGTTGCTCTCTTTCTAATTAGTTAAGTTGTAGAGTTAGACAATTTATTAATAGTTTTTCTTGTGGTTTTTTTTTTTTTTTTGAGGTAGGCATATAATGCTATAAACTTCCCTCTCAGGACTGCTTTCACTGTGTCCCATAGGTTTTGGATTGTTGTGTTTTCATTGTCATTTGTTTCCAGGATGTTTTTTATTTCTTCTTTGATCTCTTTGATAACCCAATCAATTAATAACATGCTATTTAGCCTCCAAGTGTTTGAATTTTTTATTGTTTTTATTGTAGTTTATTTGTAATATTATGCCATTGTGATCTGAGAAGATGCTTGATATGATTTCAATCTTCTTTAATTTGAAGAGACTATGTGGTCTACCATTGAAAATGTCCCACGTGCACTTGAAATGAATGTATATTCCATAGCTTTGGGGTGAAATGTTCTGAATATTTCATTTAAGTCCATCTGATCTAGTGAGTTGTTTAGGATTGTTGTTTCTTTGTTGATTTTTTTCTAGAGGATTTATCCAATGATGTTGATGGGGTATTAAAGTCCCCTAATATGATTGTATTGCTGTTGGTGTATAAATCCCTTTAGTATTGATAAAAAGCTTCCATATGACAAGTGCTGGCAAGAATGTGTCTGAGTCTCTTGTTCTGAGGTGGGTCTCTTGTAAGCAGCATATGTATGGGTCCTGTTTTCTTATTCATTCAGCTACTCAATGTCCTTTGATTGGAGCACTTAATCCATTTACATTTAAGGTTATTATTGATAGGTACTTGTTTGTAGCCACTTTTTTTTTTGTACAGAAAGGAAGGGAGTGGGATAGAGAGTTAGAAACATCGATGAGAAACATTGATCAGCTGCCTCCTGCACACCCCCTACTGGGGATGTGCCCACAACCAAGGTACATGCTCTTGACTGGAATCAAACCTGGGACCCTTCGGTCCATAGGCCGACACTCTATCCACTGAACCAAACTGGTCAGGGCTCTATTTATTCTTTTTGAAACATTCCCTTTAGCATGTCTTGCAATGCTGGCTTGGTGGTAATACATTCCCTTAGCCTTTTTTTTGTCTGTGAAGCCCCTGATTTCCCCTTCAATATTGAATGGTAGCCTTGCTGGATAGAGTATTCTTGGATTCAGTCCCTTGCTTTGCATCACTTTGTATACTTCATTCCATTCCATTCTGGCCTGATGTGTTTCTGTTGAGAAATCATTTTATAAGCTAATGGGAGATCTCTTGTAGGTAACTCTCTGTCTTTCTCTTGCAGCCTTTACATTTCTCTATTTGTCATAAACATTTGTCATTGTAATTATGAAGTGTTTTGGTGTGGATCTTTTGAATAAATTTAATTAGGAGGTAAAAGACCTGTACTCAGAAAACAATAGGACATTGAAAAAAGAGATCAAAGAAGACATAAACAAATGGAAGAATATATCATGTTCATGGATTGGTACAATCAACATCATTAAAATGTCCATACTACCCAAAGCAATCTATAGATTCAATACAATCCCAATTAAAATACCAACAGCATATTTCACATACTTAGAACAAACTCTTTAAATTCATATGGAAAAAATAAAAGACACCGAATAGCCACAACAATCCTGAGAAAGAAGAACAAAGTTGGATGGATCACAATACCAGATATCAAGCTCTAGGTACTGGCACAAGAACAGACATATGGACCAATGGAACAGAACAGAGAACCCATAAATAGACCAAAGCCATTATGCTCAATTAATATTTGACAAATGAGGTAAGAACATACATGGAGTTAAGACAGCCTTTTCCATAAATGGTGTTGGGAAAATTGGACAGATATATGCAAAAATATGAAACTAGACCACCAACTGACACCATACACAAAAATAAACTCAAAATGGATAAAGGACTTAAACATAAGATGAGAAACCACAAAAACCTTGAAAAATTCAAAGGCAGCAAAATATCTGACGTATGTCATAACAATATCTTTACTGATATAGCTCCTAGGGCAATGGAAACTAAGGAAAAAATAAACAAATGAGACATCAAAATAAAAAGCTTCCACATGGCAAAAGAAACCATCAACAAAACCCACTGCATGGGAAAACGTATTTGCCAATGTTATCTCTGATAAGGGTTTAATCTCCAAAATTTATAGGAAACTCATACAACTTAACAAAAGGAAGATAAATGATCTAATCAAAAAATGGGCAAAGAACCTAAATAGACACTTTTCTAAAGTGACATACAGAAGGCCAAGAGATATATGAAAACATGCTCAAAGTCACTAATCATCCAAGAGATGCAAATCGAAACAACTATGAGATATCATCTCATGCCTGTCAGAATGGCTATCATCGACAAATCACAAATGACAAGTGCTGGCGAGGATGTGGAGGAAAAGGAACCCTTGTGCACTGTTGGTGGGAATGCAGACTGATGCAGCCACTATGGAAGACAGTATGGAGTTTCCTCAAAAATTTAAAAATGGAACTCCCATTTGACCCAGTAATCCCACTTCTAGGAATATATCCCAAAAATCAGAAACATCAATCAGAAAGGATATATGCACCCCTATGCTCAAAGAAGCATAATTTACAAAAGCTAAGAGAGCATCTGACATATAGAAACTGTGAGATAGTAAATTTGTATTATTTAATGCATTAGGTCTGTGGCTATAATAATCAGAAAAAAATAAATTTCTAACAAAGTGTGACACACATCTACCTGATACACATTTCTAGGAAACAGCTTAAGTGCCCATCAGCTGATGAGTGTATTAAAACATGGTGGTTCATCTACACAATGGAATACTATGCTGCTGTAAAAGAGAATTCTTACCATTCACAACGGCATAGATGGACATGGAGAGCATTATGCTAAGTAAAATAAGCCAGTGATAGAAAGATAAATATCACATGATCTCACTCATTTGTGGAATATAATGAACAACATAAACTGATGAACAAAATTAGACTCTGAGATAGAGAAGCATGCAACAGATCCTCAAACCTCAGAGGGCAGGCATGTGTGGGGGGTAAGAGATCATCCAAAGGACTTGTATGCATGCATATAAGCATAACCAATGGACTATGACACTAGGGGGTGAGGGCATGTGCTGGGGGATTGGAGTGGCTGGGGAGAGGTCAATGGGGAAAAAAAGGAGTCATAGGTAATATTTTAAATAATAAAGAATAAAAAAATTTTAAAAGAAAGTAATAGGCACAACTTTTAGAAGTAATGCACATATAACCTGAGAACACCCATACAAGGATGATAAATGAGATGCGATGGGAATTTATTAAAGCATCAACAATATCTGCTACATTTAGATTATCATTCCTAATTCACAGATGTGAAAACAATCAGAGAATTCTGCCAAAACTCACAATGTTGATAAGTGGCAGTACCATTATAAGAACTCAAGTGCAGTGAGCATTTATTGGTTGCCTTATGTGTGTCTGTTCCCTCCTTACCTGACTTAAAAGAATTCTCATGTACCAAAATATACAGATGAAATAGGCTATAACTGGTCAAAGTCAATCAGTATATCCCATTTCTCTGGCAACAGGGCTTGGTTCTGTATTGAACACAATCAGAGTTACAAGGGAAGTAACCTCTCTGTGCTGGGCAGAATTATAAGATGGCCTCACAGTTCCTATCCTCTGAATTACTGCCATGATATTCTTACATTATAGAGCAATATGCAGTGATGTAATTAAGGTTACTAATCAGATAAATTTTAAGATGAGGACACCCTTTAGATGGACCTCACTTAATTAATTACATAAGCCCTCTAAAAGCAAAATGTTTTCTCAGGCTGGAAGCAGAAAAGAAAATCAGAGAAGCATGGGAAGGATTTGGCATGTGGTTGCTGGCCTCAAGATGGAGGGGCTGATGTGGTAAGAAATGTGGATAAACTCTAGTAGGATGAGACTTCCTGACAACTAGCAAGGAAATGGCAACCTCAAATCCTGCAACCACACAGAACTGAAGTTTGAACACTATATTTTCCCTAGAGTTTCCAGATGAGAACTCAGTCCTGCTAGCACTTCAATTTTAGCCTGTAAAGCCCAAAGCAGAGAGCATCTGACATAAAGAAACTGTGAGATAGTAAATTTGTATTACTTAATGCATTAGGTCTGTGGCTATATTAATCAGACAAAAATAAATTTCTAACAAAGTGTGACACACATCTACCAGATACACACTTCTAGGTATATATATATATATTCAATAGAAATAAGTGTGTATGTCCAAAGTATTTTAAAAGAATGTTCAGTCAATGTATTCATAATATTGCCAAATTGTAAGCAATTCAAATGTCCATCAATAGTAGATTTAATAAGTTAACTTGAAAAATTTACTACTCATAAATAGAAAGGAACAAACTAGAGATATTGCAAAAATGTGGATAAACTTCAAAATATAATGTTTAGTAAAAGAAGCCAAACACAAAAGAATACATACTGTTCTGTTTATCTCAAGTTCAAAATTAAAATTATCTTGATAGCTGTCAGAATAGTGGTCACCTCTGAGAGAGGATGTTGAAAGACAGGGAGATATGGGAGTTTTGATACAAGTATAAACATATATCAATACTCTTTGTAATACTTTAAGCAATAAAAAAATAAAATAAAATAAAAAGATAAAAAGAAAAAAATTATCTTGTACATTTCATATTTGAGCATTTACTATGTACAAATTATAAATTAATTATACCTTAATAAAATACATTCAATATGAAATAAAAACAAAGTAGCTAATACACCAATTATTTGTTTGAAATAGATTAATGAAATTTTTTTTTTACCAATGTAGAAAGGATTATTTGCCTTAATAATCTCAGTATAAGCACCTCATTTAAAAATAAAAAATTAAAATGGTGAAAAGAATACCAAGACAATAAAATAATTGTTAAAGAAATAGTGGTCAAAACATGTCCCTGTGTTATGAGAGAGCCATACTTCCCTGGCTGGGTGGTTCAGTTGGTTGGAACATCGTTCCATATACCAAAAAGTTGTGGGTTCAATTCACAGTTAGGGCACATACCTAGGTTGTGGGTTCAATCCCAATCCCTGGTTGGGGCGCGTATGGGAGGAAACCGATTGATGTTTCTCACATTGATGTTTCTTTCTCTCGTCTTCTCTCTCTAAAAGTCAATATAAATTCCCTTGGGGTATGACTATCCAAGAAGGTGAAAGGATTAACTAAAGTACATATATGCATACTCCTTGGTCATGGACAATAGTGTGATGAACGCCAAGGGAGAGGGAGGCACAGTGGAGTGAAGCTGGACAAAGGGAGTGGGGAAAGCGGGGGAGAGGGAGCCACCTGGAATAATGTCAACATTAAAAATGTTTAATAAAAAAAGTTTCTACTGCCCTAGTCAGTTTTTCTCAGTGGTTACAGTGTTGGCATGGGGACTGAAGGGTCATAGGTTAAATTCCTCAGTTGTGGTTACGATCCCCCAGCCCTGTTGGGGCACCTGCAGGAGGCAACCAATCAATATTTCTCTCTCACCTTGATGTTTCTCCCCCCCAACCCCTTCCACTCTGTCTGAAAATCAATGGGAAAAATATCCTTGGGTGAAGATTTAAAAAAAAAAATTCTACTGGATTGAATTTGACATAAGCCTTAGTATTCAGAAAGTATTAATGACTTCTCATAGAGGGCACAAAACTAGTTCATTTTCACTGTTTCAAAATCTGAAAACAAAGTAAGTGAACAAACAAAACAAATATAGATACAGGGAACAAATTTGTGGTCATCAGATGGGAGGGGGTGGGTGAGTTAAAAAGGTAAAGGGATTAATAAGTACAAATTGCCAGTTATTAAAAGTCATGGAGATGTAAAGTTTAAAGATAAAGAAAACATTCTTTTGGCACCCAATAAAAACAGGTTAAATCCTATATAATAAGCTCTATATAATAAAGAGTTAATATGCTAATTAGACCAAACAGCAGAACGACCATCCAGACGAAGCCAGGGCTGTAAGGGTCAGCCGAGGCTGCGAGGGGCTGCAAGGGCCAGCTGAGGCAGCCAGGGCTGTGAGGGCCAAGCCTCTTGCAAGAATTTCATGCACGGGGATTCTAGTAGGGAATAAAGCCAATAATATTGTAATAACAATGTATGGTGTCAGATGGGTAGCAGACTTACTGTGGTGTATCACTTAATAAATTATACAAATGTCTAATCACTCTGCTGTACACCTAAAACTAATATAATATTAGATGTAAACTGTAACTAACAAATAATTTTTTAAAAACTCTAACAAACTATAGATAAAAAATTAGAAATTAAGTTAAACTTAAAGTACAGACATAAATTAGCTAGAAATGCCAATATTTTAAATAATAAACTGCAAAATGTATGACCAACAGAGCTAAGAGGGCAAAATAATCATGTACATATTTCTGATTAAAAAATTAAAACATTTCAGATTGTAAGAAGAAGAAAAGTTCACTTCAGCAACTGACTCAACAGGATATTCTTCAGGTGAATTTTTATATCAGGGTGCTTTGTGATATTATAAAGTAAATGATGGCCTCAATAATATCTCTGCAACATATGTACTAACAACGTATTTTCTGTAGTGTTTCCTGATGAGAGCTGAAAATATGACATTACCAAACACACTCCCAATACCAATTCTGCAGGACTCAAGATAAATATCATAGAAGCATATGGACATTCCAATCTCAAGGTAGAATTTAGATTACCTGGAGGAGTGGAGGCCAGCATATTGATTTTACCTGCATATAGAAATAGCCAAGTAGAAAGGAATGGTACTATATTTTGTGAATTAACTTTAAGATAACACAGAAAGAATTATATGAAAGTTATTATTTATAGATAAAGTGCATTTGTGTGCAAATAATCCACTTCTGGAACTGAACAAAAATTTCAATATAGCTACTAAGATAAACAGAAAATTATATATATATATACAGCAACCATTATGGCAGAAAGACCAGAATGACTGGGATGACCGGTGGCTATGACACACACTGTGGCAGCCATCCAGCCTGATCAGGGCTCCTGATTGCCCCCTCCCACCCCGTCAGCAGTCCCCACCCCTGATCAGCCCCTAACACCCCCAAATCACTGCCTGGCTCCCTAGTGCATATACATTTAGTAAAAGCACAAGAAAATAATTATCAGTCCCTTCTGTCCCCGACCAGAGTCTCCAGAAGGCTCTACTAATACTGCAGCCAAGGTGTGGAATTCTCCCTCCATGTCCCACAGCCCCAGGAGACCTTCCAAGTTAACCAAAAAAGGCGACCTAAGCATTAACGGGATGGCGGCCCTTTGATGAGGAATGTAGAGAGGCTGGGTGGGGATTTTGTGAAATTGTGGCGCCTTGCAGATTTAGGTGAGCTTTCAATCTCTCTTTAAAAGGAGTGGCAAAGAGGACCCACAGGCTGCCAGGAGCAACAGTGAAGGGTAGGCACGTTCAAAAACAGAAAAACTTTTAAACAAACAGACATGAAGAACATATTGGGAAACTGAGGGCACGCAAAATCATTAAAGGGCCATCATCCATCTTGATATACATTTGCAAACAACACACAAACATGTTTATCTCATGGCACGTGAAGTGTAAAACAGTCCTGTTGTGGGTTTTCTTTTGTCCATCCTTAAAGTATAATTAGATCCAGCTGGGAGAAAGCTAGAGCTTCTAGCCCTGACCCCAATCGGCTCCCATCAGGGTTGGCTGGCCGAACCCCACCCGTGCACGATTCATACACCAGACCTCTGGTCTATATAACAAAAGCCCAGCGACTGTTATGGTGGAACAACCAGAATGACCGGTTGCTATGATGCGCACTGACCACCAGTGGGAAGACGCTCAATGCAGGACTGCCCCCTGGTGGTCAGTGCATTCCCACAGCTGGAGCGCTGCTGAGCCAGCAGCCATGTTCATGGCTGGTGAGTGCAGCAGTAGTGGCGGGAGCCTCGCCCGTCTCCGCGGCAGCGCTAATGAGTGGCAAGTCAAGCAGTAAGGAGCAAGAAGGTGGGCAGTTAGGAGCGAGGGGTCCCGGATTGCAAGAGGGATGTCTGACTGCCAGTTTGGGCCTAAACCGGCAGTCAGACATCCCCTGAGGGGTCCCAGATGCGAGAGGGTGCAGGCCGGGCTGGGGGACCCCCTGAGTGCACGAATTTTTATGCACCAGGCTAGAGAGTGTTATATAAAAATGTAGCAGCATTATTTTCTATCCAACTTAAAGTATGTCTAACTTTATATTTGTTCCCTTTCAAGAGAAGCCTCAACATCTCACACAGAAAACAATGAAATGCCACTGACTTTTATTGCAATATTAGCCAAATCATGAAAGATACCTTTATTCCTCACCATCTCCAAAGTGTGATTAGCAGTTCAGCTATTAGGGCTCTCTTCTGATTTCTATCAGAAAAGACAGTGAAAGCATAATAGACATTCCATGCAGTGGGCTGCAGAAATACAAATATTGGTATCATGGCAGTCATTATTCTAGAGTTTTAATCTATTTTAAGAATCAATACAAAGAGATTTAGAATGCCAACTAGAAAACTCTCTGGAGATAAGGTATTGTCACTATAGTTTCCTTTGCTCTAAAGCAGCGGTTCTCAACCTGTGGGTCGCGACCCCTTTGACAGTTGAACGACCCTTTCACAGGGGTCGCCTAAGACCATCCTGCATATCAGATATTTACATTACGATTCAGAACAGTAGCAACATTACAGTTATGAAGTAGCAACGAAAATAATTTTATGGTTGGGTCACAACATGAGGAACTGTATTTAAAGGGCCAGAAGGTTGAGAACCACTGCAAAGTGAATGTCAATCATGTTAGACATATAATGAGAAAAAATTGCAATTATTTTAATGGATCCATGGCTACTATAAAAATATAATAAAAACATACACATATATTGTATATATAATTATATAAAACTAATAAAATTATAAAAGATTTACCAAAGATAAGTTTAACAGTTAAAAATATAATGTATATAAACTATTAGACCATGGTTTGTACTAAGCAGAGAAGAAAAGTTAAAAGTATATTGTTAAACATTCATAATAATGCAGCAAGTTTCAAACAA
>NW_005354212.1:781150-787791 GCF_000412655.1 Myotis brandtii | reverse complement strand
TAAACTATAGTTCCAATAACTTGTGAATTAAATATATATACATATATGTCAAAGTGCTTTATGATACATCTAATTAAAAGATGGCAGTAATGAAATATTTTTATGCAAGCAAACTGTTACCCACAGTCATGAATTAGTTGTAAGTATGTCAATTAACTGGTGGTAATGGAGAAGAATGATTAAAGAAAAGCTATTTAAGAACTATACTAAGAAAAAATTGAAATCATGTGTAAAATTCTGTATTTTATTAATGAATTAAAAGTATTCATTTTGAACATATAATCAATTTATTTCACTTTACTGGAGACCATTTATGTTTGTGAAGTGATCCAGATTTTGGAAGAGTGGCCTGCTCCAAATCCAGATAAAATATTTCCATACCTTATTTTATATAACTGCAATAATGATGTCACTGTACATTAGCTTGCTGAAATCTTTTTTAAAAGCTATATACTCCACAATAAAGTGCACATTATTTATGGTATACAATTAGATAATATTTGACATGTGTAAGCCCTATGAAACTATCCCTGTCACCAAGATATGAACATACCTACTCCCACAGAAGTTTCTTAGTGTCCTTATGTAATCACTCACTCATGCTCCTACCCAGGCAACCACTGATCTGTCACTATAGATTAATTTGCATTCATAGAAATGTATCTATGTAGAATCATGCAACGTATGTCCCTTGTCTAGCTTCATTCCACAAAACGATTTTGAGATTCATGTGCCATTGCTTGTGTAGATAGGTTGTTTTGTTATATTTTGTGTTTTTCTTATTGTATGGGTATACCAGAACTTGTTTATCAGTCCACCTATTGTGGACATTTAAATTGATTCTAGTTTTGGCTACTTCAAGTTAAACTGTTATTAATTTGTTTTCAAATATTAGTATGGACATAGTGTTTCATTTTTCTAGAAGCACAAGAGCTGGGTCATATAACGTTTTAAGAAAGTGTCAATCTCTTTTACTAAGTGATAGTATCATTTTACCTTCTTACCCGCAGTACAGTAAACCTCCATATAATGGACTAATTCAGGCAAGGGGGTGTCCATTAGCGCTGAAAGTCTGTTATATAATAAAGTAGGTTTCTTTAATGCATATGTTAAAAATTGACAAATTAGTCAGTTTCTACTTATGTAGACATATTTGTATAATTAAAATTAAGTATGTATGAAATTTAATTTCACAGGAAAGTTTTCTATGTGTATTACTCTAATTTTAAAGGTATGCTGAACAGGTCTAGTAAATTCATGCATTCACCAGTCACCATTGAGTAAACATATGCATAGGGCTGGGGTGTGGCTTAGCGCCCATCAGAACATGGGTGGTGTTAAAACTGCTGCAGAAAGTTAGTCCAGGCCACAGCAGAACCAATTATCATGAGAGATGCAGTGTGACCATGCACTAATCATTCCCTGGACATTGTTTACAAGCTGTGACTCTTGCATTTAAATATATATACTATAGTAGATATGTAATATTCATGTTACTGTAATACTAATAAAAATTCTTCCATCATTTCTCTGAGGGTTTTGAAATTCTTTTCCTGTTTGTTTCATTTTTGTAATCTCACTTTTCATACTGTACAAACTAAAACCAGTAGTCATTAGGAGATCACATCTACTGGTTGCTGTAATACTCCTGAATTCCTAATGTCATTTTACCTTCTCTGTCTAGAAGTGAGTGAACTTCTAACAATATTTTTTTACATAATAACTTAGTTACTTAAATCATTAGTTGTTTGAAGCAGTAAAATAACTTTTCCCAACATTATTCATTATTTAGTAGGCATTTATATATTTAAGTTTTCTGGTATATGATCCCTCTCTCTATAATCTATAAAAAATATATTTTAAAAAATTCCAGATGCCTTCTAACATAATTTAAAAAATCATACTGATTGAACAAGGAAGTAAATAAAATGAGTAAACTTTTTTTGTTCATAAAAATGTGTCCTTATCCAGGCTACTGGATATGTCACTATGCACTGTTTTAAAGGTAAACAGAAATGGTTTACTAATGTTATTTTCAAGTTCTCTTAGTTTTTCCAATCAAAGTCAATGAACCACGAGACTCTTAGAGACATTTTTCTATTTGTTTTAATATTTCACTTATGCTTTATCATGAAACTAGGGGTCCAGTGCATGAATTCGTGCACCTTGAAAGGAACACTGGGCTGCGAGGTTGTGGTGGGCACAGAGCCAGGTCTCGGGTCACCCTCCATGCCTCTGCCCTGTCCCTCCCACTGTGGCCCCAGTCCCCTGTCTGCCAGCAGCCCTGCTCCTGTCACCGCCGCTCCCGCACACTGAAAGCACCCGCCCCACTTGCACCCGTTGACAGCGCAGAATGATTGGGGTCGGTACCAGCAGTGGGTGTGCGTGGGGCCGGTGCCATCAGCAGGTCCAAGCGGCAGCTGCTGCCCTGATCACCCCTCAGGAGTAGGGGAAGGTGGAGAAGCCCTCAGGGGCAATTGGAATTGGCAGTCGCCACTCACACCCGCTGACAACGCTGAGTGATTGAGGCCTGCACCAGGCGCCAGCAGCGGGTGCGAGCGGTGGCTCCAGCACAGGCAGCAGGTGCAAGCACCAGGCAGGACCATGGTGCGCAGGAGCAAAGAATTTTCAGTAACCACCAGAGGCTCCCCGGTGACCGGTGTCTGCCCCGCCTTAGTCTGGCGCCCCCGCTCACCTGCTCCACCATCCTGCCGCAGCCAATGCCCACCTTGTTCCATGCATGCCCCCTAGTGGTCAGTGAACGTTATAGCAACCATTTGTTCAGTTGTTCGGTTATTTGGTTGTTCCGCCATTTGGTCTATTTGCATATTAGGGTTATATATATATATATAATTACAATTATTATAAAAATCCAAACAGTATGGATGGATAAATAGTGAAAATGTAAAAGACCTCTTCCTTTACTTTCCAGTTAACTCCAGTTAACATTTTCCAGTTTTTATTGAATCTTTTAAGCTAGAAAATAGCTAGAACAAAACAGATTTGTTTTATTTATTGGCATAGGCATCTACTTCTCAGAAATATAACAAATCTTTTGTTAAGAAGAGGTATAGGTAAGGAGGCAATGATTGAAATGTCTCTGATACTTCCTCTTCAAATTTATGATAGTGAATAGGAAAAAAATGAAAATATTTTCTATGTTCTCTAGTTCATCACTTTTTTTCTGGTCTTATTTGTTTCTTATCACCCAGAATCAATTCCATTCAAGCCATATTGTTTGGGCAAGAGAAGCCCCATCCTCAGCTTCCAGACAGACATAGACCATCCTACTCCTGTGATGATTATCTCATTATAAACATACTAGAGGCCCAGTGCGCACGAGTAGCTCGCTTCCGCTTGCCTCAGCTGGCCGCCCTGCCCATCACCACTCATAGCTCATGACCCACTTTCCACCGCTTGTAGCTCTCCACAGCTAGTAGCTAGCGCCCTGCCCCACCCGCTGAGAGAGCCATGGCTCAAGTGAGGGGGGGAGGGACTGAGAGGTGCTCAATGTACCTCCTGGTGGTCGTTATGGCATTATGGCCACGGGCCTTTTGTAATATAGATAACTTGTTTCTAACCAGTGGGGGCAGGTCTAGGACTTCTGTTGGACCAATCATACTAGGGCGATTATGAGGATTACTTAAGCAACAGAGCATATTCAGATTTAAGGCACTGTCCTGCCTGGTATTTATGTAAAATTATTCTCAACATCCTGCTTCTTGGATGGCTTGCCTTTAGCTCCAGGCTTCTGCACCAAATACTCAATCTATGGTTGGTACTTTTTCTGAGATATGTTAAGGACACTACATCTCGAAGTTAATGTTTTTGACATGAACTGAAATTGCATTTTATAACTTTCTCCTAGTATCCCAAATTGAGAGATATTTGAAAATTTTTGACACATATGGGAAAAACACAAAATCGATGAGAGTAGCTGATATAATAACTTACAGTAGATAAAGATGTACCTATTGCAATAAATACACACCAAATATCTAAAGTGAAATTGGAGTATAGATAACTGTGAACTTGTGACAGATGAATATATTAAAATTTTACTTAAATTCATAATGACAGTAATATTTTTCCATTTTATAGACAGAAAAATTAAAGAACAACAATTTACTGACCATGTTGGCTAGCTGTAAAGACATAAACCAAAGTCAAATATACAGCCGAGTGCAAGGACAAAAACAAGACATAATCATCATTTCCACATCATCTTCTTTTTAATCATCAAATATCTATATTTTATAGGAAAGATTTCTAAATCTGTGAGTCATTTTAAAATTTTAAAGCTGTAGTGTTTCCCATCAAATGACAGTTGAAGCCATTTATATTCAAGGCAGCTGGAGATTTTTTTTTTCCACACATGGCCTTCTGCCTGAGCTTCTATTATTTCTGTTCCAGAAGAATGCAATAAATTTGTCTACAGACAAGGGACAAAGTTAATAAAAGGCTGTCCTTTCCTTTGCCTAGGACCCTGTTTTAAAATGAGCTATTTTCCGTGAACACCATGTATTAATTGGATGGTTTCAGCTTCTTTTATAGGAAAGATTTCTAAATCTGTGAGTCATTTTAAAATTTTAAAGCTGTAGTGTTTCCCATCAAATGACAGTTGAAGCCATTTATATTCAAGGCAGCTGGAGATTTTTTTTTTCCACACATGGCCTTCTGCCTGAGCTTCTATTATTTCTGTTCCAGAAGAATGCAATAAATTTGTCTACAGACAAGGGACAAAGTTAATAAAAGGCTGTCCTTTCCTTTGCGGACCCTGCTGTTTTAAAATGAGCTATTTTCCGTGAACACCATGTATTAATTGGATGGTTTCAGCTTCAGCCACAGACAAAAACAGTCCAGCTCATGATTATTTGCAATATAACTGGCCTTGATCTGATGAGCAGTCACTGAGCACAGATATGAAAAAGCAAACGTCTTCCATGATAAGAAAGATATAACATCTTAGTAGGTCAGTTAAAGGATCGTCACTAATATAATTTCTTATATGTGTGTATCCTTCTCAAAGATTCATGAATATTTTGTAATCATAGAGCCTTCAAAAATATTTGTCTTATAGTTGCCTCAGTTTTTAAAGAATAAATTATTTCAATAAGTGTGCTTTTTTTGTTTTCATTATGTATTTACAATCATCCATTATGGTTTCTATTAGGGATAGACACCTTGGACAGGGTGGACAGTGTTTAGTAGAAAGCAGACTCTGAAGGTGTTTGCCTATTTTAATTAAACAAAGTAATGTAATGTTTCTATCTTTTTGTGTAGTTTGTAAAATATAAAGAATCTAACCACTTTTCTAATATCTTATGAAGGTGGTATTCTCAGGCCTTTGGCTTAAAATACTAAAATGGGTTCTGAATCTAAATTAGACGTGTGTCAAGTCTTTGATCCTAGACAGTTTCTGAAATCCCAACTTCATAATGATCCAAAGAAGACTTGAAGGTGGTAAAACCTTCCCAGTGCCTTACCCATTTTGACTTGGAGGGGGGGTATTTTAATCTCCTAAAGGACCAGGTTAATAGCCTGGGCATCAGTGTGGATAATCATCTATAATCAGATAATCAGGTATAGCAATATAATGCCTTCTCCTATTATCACTCCTTTCAAAAAATTGAGAGCCAAACATAAAGGTGCCTGTTCTCACCTGTGGGATATATTTGCTCCCCAGGGAGTATTTGGCTACGTTGGAGACATTTTTAATTATCACTACTGGGAGTGTGTTGATGGATAAAGACCAGAGATGCTGCTGAACTTCCTGCTCAGAACAGCTCCCATTAAAAAAAAATTATCTGACCCAAATTGTCAGTAATGCTAAGGATGAGAGACCTTGATGTAGGTTAAAACACAAAAAATAAATTCTACCTGAGGCTGTGGAATGAGCAGGGACAGTTAGAAGCCAAGAAGAAAACATTTCCTCCCTACATGTAAGAGGGAAAAACTCACCTAAACCAGCGTGGCTCAGTGATTGAGCATCGACCTATGAACAAGGAGTCATGGGTTTGATTCCACACATGCCCAGGTTGTGGGCTTTGCCCCCATTGTGGGGCGTGCAGGAGAGAGCCAATCAATGATTCTCTCTTATCATTGATGTTTCTGTCTCTCCTTCTCCTTTCTTCTCTGAAATCAATAAGAATATATTTTTAAAAAATTTCCAAGACTGTCAACAAAATAAATCTGAAAAATGGCCAGAAATGGTGTAGAGAGGGACCTGTAAGCTCCCAGCAACTAAAGTAGAAAAGGGAGGATTTAATGTTGAACTTGGCCACCCCCATTGCCACCTGCTTGTCTTCCCAGGAAGTTAGGTCCCAGGTCAGGCCATGGCCCAAAGTCTTCCACCTCCAATTGGTAGGGTTAGAGCCTGAACTCACCATCCATTCTTGTTGCCCAGTGTCATTAATTACAACAGCCCCTCAGAGCTCCATTCTAACACATTAAAGGGCGATGTCCCAATGACCAGCCATGGTTCCACTGTTGAAACAACTGTTTGCACTTCAGTTCTCCTTTGAATACAAATAAACATTTATATATTAGGGATCCTAAAAAAAAAAAAAAAGTAAAAAAGATGGCATAGAGTTAGACTATTTCAAGCTGTAAAACTCTATTTTCCAAGCCTAAATATATAT
>NW_005354212.1:774641-781057 GCF_000412655.1 Myotis brandtii | reverse complement strand
TTTTATTGATTTTTTACAGAGAGGAAGGGAGAAGGATAGAGAGCTAGAAATATCAATGAGAGAGAAACATCGATCAGCTGCCTCCTGCACACCCCCCACTGGGAATGTGCCCGCAACCAAGGTACATGCCCTTGACCGGAATCGAACCTGGGACCCTTGATTCCACAGGCCAACACTCTATCCACTGAGCCAAACCGGTTAGGGCTAAAATATATTTTTATTTAGCTTTCTACTTGTCTAAATTCAAATAGCTTTGATTATAAATATCCACTCATATAGGCATTTATGCATTCATTCATTGACTCATCAAAAAAAATTTTAAGAAGCTTCTAAAATCCCAATTCAAATAAATATTTGAAATATTTCAGATATCAAGAACAAACAAACCAGAACAGAAGAATGAAGCCAGATGAAAACATATAAGTGTACAGATAAGGTCTGAGAAAAAGAAAGTCATCTGATCATTGCATATCATGTCTTGAACTTTATGCTAAGGCTGAAGGGAAATCTTTGAAAGAATTTAAGCTAGTTGTCTAATGGGATTAACAAGATTTGTGTTTAGGGAGATAACTCATATTGCAGTGGAAGGCACAGAGACAGAGTCCAAATAGGAGGTTGTTGTAAGGCTCCACGCAAATATATATTTTTTTAATCCTCACCCAAGGGTATTTTTCCATTGATCTTTTAGAGAGAATAGAAGAGAGAGAGAAAGACAGAGAGAAACATCAATGTGAGATGTTGATTGGTTGTCTTCTGCAAGCACCCCACCCAGGACCAGGGCTGGGGAGGAGCCTACAACCAAGGTACATGCCCTTGACCTGAATCAAACCCAGGACCCTTTGTTCTGCAGGCTGAAGCTCTATCCACTGAGCCAAACCAGGTAGGGCCAGGCAAAGGAATTTGATGGCTTGGCATTGAATATTATCCATGGAATGGATAAATGAACTGATGGTAGAAAACTATTAGAAAGTAGAGTTGGAAATAAGTATATCATCAAGAAGCTAACAAATCACGAATATGGGGACCAGTCAAGGGTTATACCTAAATTTATTTTGGCTTAAACAATGAGGGAACATTGGAATCTTAGGAGGTTGAACATAGCAGAAAGTGGGTTGAGAGGTGTGGTGGGAAGATAATAATCTCCATTTTTGATATCTGAAACTCAAAAAGCTGCACACACCTATATAAATGTACTTAATGAAAATGTACTTAATCTTACATAACCAAATGTAGAGTTGGTTTTATAAGATTAAAAATTTTGGACTAAAATCTGGATTGAATATTGAGAATTCTTTAAGGAGGATCCAGGTGGTAGAACTTTGGTTTGGGCAGAATTAATGGTTCCACAGAAGTTACAGAAGAAGGAGGTCTGGGTATCAGGGATACCTGTTTAATCAGATTTAATGAACTCATCAGGTACAAAGAGGGTACAGTGCAGTTCTTTAGTCAAGAAACAATAATGAAAAGAAAATGTTTGAAAGAGATGCAAAACCTGACTTGAAATTGAGAAAATTAAATGTAGTTAATTTTAAAACTGACATTTTTGTAGCGCTTTAAAATTTGCAAGGTGCTTTCATGGAAATACCTCATTTAATTCATACAACCTGAGAAGGGCAGGACAGAAATGATTGTTGTTTCCATCCTATAGATAGGGTTACTGAGGCAATAAAACATTAGATTGTATTTCTCAGTATCATGTAGAATATATGTTTCATCACTGAATTTTGAGTCAAGTTTTCTCATCCTAAGTCCCATGCATTTTCAGCACACACACGTACACACACACACCACAATGACTGAGTATGAATAAATAAAACTCAAGAATTAATGTTTAGAAAAGTTTTCATCTGTAAGGATTATATATTATTATATATATTAAATATATTTATTTATTATTATATATTTATATATTATTATATATATTAAAAATAAATCTGGACCATTTCAAGAGACTGTAGCATAATATTAAAATGTATTTCTCTATAAGTTATGTAAATTGAGAGGTAATTTAAATATGTATAATTAACATATATAGTGTTATTTGAAAAGGTCACTGCCCTCAATAGTAATTGGTCACACATAGCCTCCTTACCTAAATACAATTTTAGCATGTTTCCATGATAGACAGGTCATTTTACAGCATATTGCTAAATGTATATTTCAAATGACTTTGAATGTCAAATTTGAATGGCCAAGGTTTCTTGGAGTAGGAAATTCAGAGGCAGAAAGAGAAACGTTCAGTATCATGTAGAATATATGTTTCATCACTGAATTTTGAGTCAAGTTTTCTCATCCTAAGTCCCATGCATTTTCAGCACACACACGTACACACACACACCACAATGACTGAGTATGAATAAATAAAACTCAAGAATTAATGTTTAGAAAAGTTTTCATCTGTAAGGATTATATATTATTATATATATTAAATATATTTATTTATTATTATATATTTATATATTATTATATATATTAAAAATAAATCTGGACCATTTCAAGAGACTGTAGCATAATATTAAAATGTATTTCTCTATAAGTTATGTAAATTGAGAGGTAATTTAAATATGTATAATTAACATATATAGTGTTATTTGAAAAGGTCACTGCCCTCAATAGTAATTGGTCACACATAGCCTCCTTACCTAAATACAATTTTAGCATGTTTCCATGATAGACAGGTCATTTTACAGCATATTGCTAAATGTATATTTCAAATGACTTTGAATGTCAAATTTGAATGGCCAAGGTTTCTTGGAGTAGGAAATTCAGAGGCAGAAAGAGAAACGTTTAACACAAGCTCATGTTTCAACGGTGCACTATCTCAAAAAAGAATTGATAATGACTCCAGGACTGCAAATGCGTTTTATCAGTCCCGGGAGCTTAGTCGCCTCACACCAGATGCCGGAAGTTTACGGTGTTCATTAATATCCTTCAGTGAGGTCACCGGCAGGGAGAAGGGAGCTCCAGGGGGGATAGCTAGTGAAATGAAAGCAAAGAATATTGAATTTTGTGTAGTAAAGGAGCGATGCAGGTTTATAAAGTCCTCATTGTCTTAAGTATGTAAGTAAATTGAAAGTCAAGTCTACTGAAAGGAACGCTTCATGTCACTTGAGTCTTCTGCATTCCTATTCCATCAAGGATAAGTAGCACCTGTTTGGAATAACTATTGCTTTTTACTTCTCTTTCTCCCTAGTCCAACCCTTAAAATTAGGAACCAAACAAAAAACAAGCAAGCAAACAAACAAACAAACAAAAAAACAAGGAAGTGGTTGTTCTGGCTCTGTTACTTTGTTATTTTGTTTCGTCTTGGTGAAAATTAGATTAAAACGTGTGGTATTCTTTTATGACACGTTCTCTGTCAGCATGTTTCTCAGAATTGAGCTTAACCAATTCAAGTGAATCTGTGTGCTGCAGCGGCTCCTGAGGGAAAATACAAATCCTTCCAAAGGATCACTGCACAGCTTCGGCAACAAGCGCTGAGACCTCCTTATCCAGCCTAACCCTGCTTACATATTTCAGAACTGAACCCCAATCTTCATGCCCGCACAGCATCTCCCTGGTGACTTGAGCAAGGCTTGTTAACAGTTTCATCTAACAGGCTCAGCAGGTTCAACATTTGATTATCTTTCCCTCAGGTTCACCATCAAGTCTTTTCCCTTCGTTATTCACTGACAGGAACATTGTGCTCAGGTTCCATGCGAGGGTAGCTTCACATACGGAACGTGCAGAAAATGCAGAATCGACAATCTGGATAAATCTCTCATTCGGCGAATTTAATTGTATTATTGAAATTCAGGGATGCACCCCTGAGACATTGATCCGTTATTATCAGTTTCAATCCTGGGTGCACTAGCAGCATGATGATGTGTTCATGGAATTTGCAATTGAGATAATGAGGAATCAAAGCTTGCCACAGGATCCCTAACTGACAGGAAACAGGGAACCAACTCGAATCAATACAGACCGGCCCTCCAGAGCCTGCCTGGCAGCCTGCAGTGTTGGCACATCTCCTCGGGTTCCAATTTAAGAGCAGGCTCAGGACTTGGGAGAGAGGCACAGTTGGATGTGCAGACTGGAGTGACGCTTTTGCTTTCCAAGACACAGAGAGTGTTTGCTCATAAACTTTTATTGCCGAAGGCAAGGCTCTCTGGCTTCAGCAGCCAAATGAAACAAAGGGGGATTAAACCAAAAGCAGTGGAATACAAAATATGAGAGAGAGAAAAGAGACTTGTGACAAATGGCCTTTTTTTTTCTTCTTTTTGAAAGAAGTTAGATGCTCTTTGGGGGCTTCTTAAACAATTTAAAAGGAGGTGAAGGCTCACACTGTTATAAGGAGGATACATTTTAATCAGTAAGTGGGATATTTCCGAACTTTTGTGTATATCAGAGCTGAATAAGAGAAGGCAATTGTTATTTCAGTGTGACGAAAGCCAGTTTAAGATGTCTGTTAGGCTAAACCAAAACGAACTATTCTAGGATATTTGCTCTCCCATCGGCAACTCATCTTCCCTCTCTGCTTATAGATGTCCTGGGAAGACTGAGCTACAGTAGCAAAAATGGAGAACAGAGTCAGCTAGGATAGACATTTCAAGCCAAATGTTATGTCTCATTCCTGGGCATTTACTCTAGTGGGCTAGGGAAGCGCCTCATCCCCACAAAACAGGGTTGGGTTACTTCTCTGCAGAAAGGTCTTGATTTAGGTCTATTGTCCTGGCATAATTATGAAAAAAGCACCCTCTTTTATTCTCAGAATATCTAGGTTTGGATAACAGACATATAATAATATATGGTCACTGTGAAAACCTGAGAGTTATGAGTTCAAAGAAAAGAAATTTTCTTGTTATCAGATAGCATTTACTGTACCATCTGATAATACAGTGTTGTAGCTCAATGGCTACTTTGGAAAAATATATACATGTTACTCTCTCAGTTTCCTCTGAAGTTAGAGAATGAATACTATCTTAAAGGGTTATTGCTTAGCTGAATTTTACTGGTACCTACATTATTCCTTAGATGCATTATGTGCTAAGAAGGCCCTAGGACACACTTGGGAAAAACCAGCATATGTCACCACTGCCCGAGAAACTGCTGGACTGCTCTACATTTCCAGCGTCAGTTCCTTAACTCTCTTCCCACAACAATAAAAATGCTTTATTTTGTGATTAAGTACCAAGAAGCTAGTCAAACGGAGACAGCAGTTTAAATTATTCAGAACTAGTCTTTTAGATAAATAAGTGCTAAAGTATATTTATTTTAGCCCCTTTGGATTAAGAATCACCTCTAAAATGTACGGAGACTTCCCAGACCTGATGACAGAGCACCCTGAACAGTTTAAAGTTGTCTAAATTATTGGAAAGAAATTGGTACTAACCAAGACCAGGAAATACCTTGGCACTTCCATCCTTAAATTGATCTCATATTAATTTGACATTGTCACTTACATTTTTTTAATCTCACTCATATGTGGAATCTAATGAACCAATTGAACCAATGAACAAATAGATCCAAAGACATAGAAGCCTGGACCAGACTGACAAATTTCAGAGGGAAGGCTGGGGTGGGAGGGTGTTTCAGGAGTGATTCACCAGGGAATTATATGTGTACTAGAGGCCCGGTGCACAAAAATTTGTGCACTCGGGGGGGGGGGGAGTCCCCCAGCCTGGCCTGTGCCCTCTCACAGTCTGGGACCCGTCGGGAGATAGCGACCTGCTGGCTTAGGCCTGCTCCCAGGTGGTAGAGGGCAGGCCCAATCCCTAGGTGCAGCCCCTGGTCAGGCTCAGAGCAGGGCCGATTGGGGAGTTGGGGCGCCACCCCGTCATGCACAGAGCAGGGCGGATCGGGAGGTTGCGATGCCACCCTCAGTCACGCTCAGGGTAGGGCCGATTGGGGGGTTGGGGCCCGGCCACACCCTGTCACACACAGAGCCGCAGGGCGGTCAGGGAAGTGGGGAGCTCCCCCCTATCAGGCACAGAGCAGGGCTGATCAGGGGGTTGGGGCACCTTCCCCTGTCACGAACAGAGCAGGGCGGATAGGGAGGTTGTGGCCCCGCCTCCTGTCACTCACAGAGCCACAGGGCGATCAGGGGGTTTGGGCGCTGCCCCCTGTCATGCTGATCCCGGTGCCGGGAGGCATATTACCCTTTTACTATATAGAATAGAGGCCTGGTGCATGGGTAGGGGCAGGCTGGTTTGCCCTGAAGGGTGTCCTGGATCAGGGTGGGGGTCCCCACTGGGGTGCCTGGCCAGTCTGGGTGAGGGGCTGAGGGCTGTTTTCAGGTTGGCGGGTGACTGAAGCTCCCAACTGCTCCTTTTTTTCTTTTTTTTTTTCCATTCTGGCCCAGCTTTATCTCTGAGGCCTAGGCTCTGGCCTTTACCTTCTGTATTTGATACAATGTTGCGGTCCGGCTGGCTGAAGCC
>NW_005354212.1:759296-774533 GCF_000412655.1 Myotis brandtii | reverse complement strand
AGTTCGCCGTCACTGGAGCAAGCAAGCCTCCCTGCTCGCTTCAGTGCCTGGCTGCCGGCCACCATCTTGGCTGACAGTTAATTTGCATAAGGTTATGCTGATTAGCCAATGGGAAGGGTAGCGGTCGTATGCTAATTACCATGTTTCTCTTTTATTAGTGTAGATATGGACACAGACAATAGAATGGTAAATGCCTGGGAAGGGTGGGTGTGGGGTGGAGGGGGTCAATGGGAAAACAGACAAACAAAGGGGACATCTGTACTATTTTCAACAATAAAAATACATTTTATAAAGTTAAATAAAATAACATTTTTATATGGAAAAAAAAAGATGAGTGAAACTGAAAGATTAATTTTATAAGTACATGACAAAAGTGCCCTTGTATAAAATTGGCCATTTGCCCAGCCTGTGTGGCTAAGTGGGTTGAGCATCTTCCCATGCACCAAGAGTTCACTGGTTCTATTCAGGTCAGGGTACATGCCCGGGTTGCAGGCTAGATCCCCAGTAGGGGGCAGGCAGGAGGCAGCCTACCAATGTTTCTCTCTAACCCATGTTTCTATTTATCTCTCCCTGCCTCTCTCTGAAATCAATAAACACATACATTTTTTTAAATGTCCATTCAATGACAGCTAAAATAGATTTATCTCAAATGTTTCTTATGTATATAAAATTATTTGCAGAGTTCTAATATATGTCCTTGGGACTTTTAATAAATAATATTCTCTCATTCCAGCATCTTTAAATACATCAATCTCCTAAAATCTGATTTAAGTCATTCACACAATCACATCCACTAACTTTTATAGAGAAACAACCTATATAATAAAGAGGTAATATGCAAATTGACCATCATGCCCTCGCACAAGATGGACGCCCCCATGTGGGCACAAAATTGCTGGCAGGGGAGGGCAGTTGGGGGGGACCAGGCCTGCAGGGGAGGGCAGTTGGGGGCAATCAGGTTGGCAGGGGAGCAGTTAGGCATTGATCAGGCCGGAAGGAGAGTGGTTAGGGGGTGATCAGGCTCGCAGGCAGAAGCAGTTAGGGGCAATCAGGCAGGCAGGCAGGTGCGCAGTTGGGAGCCAGTAGTCCCGGTTTGTGAAAGGGATGTCCGACTGCTGGTTTATGCCTGATCCCCCGAGGGGTCCCAGATTGGAGAGGGTGCAGGCTGGGCTGAGGGACATCCCCCACCAGTGCACGAATTTCGTGAACCAGGCCTCTAGTATTTTATAAAACTTCAAATATTGCAACCAAACAACAGTATGACCATTTTCCCTTTAAAAAGCTACTACATAAAGATTCACTGTGTTGTTGTTTTTTCCATCTTAAAACAATCAAACTTCATTCTTTTGCAGCAGGAAAATTGAAGTAGTTTGAAATTTGGTAACTTTATTTAACATGCATATTAATCTAAAAATTGGACACAAAGAAACTGAATTGGCCTTTGAATTGAAAGGGAAAAAATATCACACACTAAAATTTAATCCAATGTAGCTATTGATCAACTCATTCATTTACTCATAAGTAATTGCTCATTGCCTACTATCTACTTGACACTTAGGAACACATTGAGGAACATGGCAGGAATAATATAGAGATTGCCCCTACTCTTATTTGGGAGGTTAAAATATAGGCAAATAAAAGGCATGATGACTAATTTCTCTGTTTTGTGTCCCTATCCTGGCATCCTATATGCATGTCACTCAAACACAAAGAGCTTTTTATTCTTTATACATATTTCTAGGGGCTTCTACTAAATACCACTTGGGGGTGGGGGACAACACAGGTGAAATGCAGTTTTTAGGTAATTAGTAAAATAAAATTTTAAAAACCTCATTCTTTATTTTGCTTCTAAATATAGCTTTCTGTTAAAAAAATTTCCTACCAATCATTGTTCAATATTCATTCCGCTATGGAGAAATTATTATCCCATTGCACAAATTATTCTCACTCCAAAATGACATGATTAGAAATTTTCAGCTAATCAGTAAGTGGTCTGTAGTGTGATTCCCATTCATCAGTGATCTGAAAGGGGAAGGTGTCAAGAAAGGGGAACAGTGCTCTATTAAGCATTCCCTATTAAAAAATGAATATGAAATTGATTAATAATTGAGAAAGAATTAACCATATTATAGAGAAGAGATTGCTATAGTTAATGGCAATTATGTGAAATATTCTGGGTAATGAAGCAACTTAAATAAACTTTGCAGTCCTCACTCATAACACAAATAGAAAAAAATGGTAATTTGAGTGTAATATCACAATTTGCATTTAAGATTATGAGGAAACTCCATGCTTGAACTAACTCAGCCTACTAGGTAATAACAATTTCAGTAATTCTAAGTGTTATTAGTAATAATCATACTAATTCCTGTAGTGTGACCAGCATAGTTTACTAATATTTTCAAGTAGGCTAAAAGTACAACCTAAAACCCATTCTTGTGTTTTTTAAAGGGGGATACAGAAACCATGGAGGTAGAAATTAAGTCAGTAATGGTTCCACATGTATATTTTTAATTATGTCATCATTTGATCATTTAATTTGTTTCCTATGTCATTTATTTACATACTAGAGGCCCAGTGCACGAATCCATGCATGTTGAAAGGAAATTAATTAGAAGAAATATTTTAGAGGCTAGGGAGGGACTGCAGGAGGGCTCCAAGGTATGTCCTGCCTGCTTGTCCTATCTTGATCGGGGCTGATTGGGGGCCAGCTGGCTGGTGAGGAAGGGACCAAGGGAGGGCTCCAGGGCATGTCCAGCCCATCTCTCCCAGTCCCAATCTTCCGGACCCCAGCAGCAAGCTAACCTACCAGTGGAGTGTCTGCCCCCTGGTGGTCAGTGCGTGTCATAACAACTGGTTGAGTGGTGAACCGAACTGTCGACCAAACGGTTGGACATTTATCATATTAGACTTTTATGTATAGATAGATGTAATTAATTCTTCAGGGTTCTACTAAGTGAGGACATAGTCTCTCATAGTCTATACATGCCATAGATCATATGACAGTGGCACATTTTACTCTCCTTTATCTCTGTACATGTTTCCTGAATTCTCAGCCATTTAAATAATCAAAAGCCTGCACTCTAGCATCTGACGATATTTGGAGGAGTGAATCAGGAAAGAAGTACCCACCTTAGGGAGATCACAATGGCTACCAAGCGTCCAGTGATGGCATAAGTTTTTCCAATAAGTTAATGTCCATTAAGACAGCATCAATGTACCAGTTGCTGACTCTTTTAGGGTTAGTCTCTTCCCAGTTCACTAAAATAATCAAATTTGTAAAACAGGTTTTGCTCCATACAAACAATCATGGGACACATGATTAGAACTGTGTGATAATACATACAGAAAAGGAACAGAAAGAACTTAGCAATCTAAAGAGAAGGTTTTCTCTACATGACACAACTATGAATCTCATGTATTTTCCTTGTTAAATAAGACTTACTTTTATCATGGCAAGGTTGTCTTTGCAGAAATATTTTATTTTGCTATATTTTAAAAATTAGTACTCCACTTTCAAAATATATACTTTAGAAAAATATATATTCTGAACACTGTCAAATACTAAATTGTTTCTGCAGTTACTCTCTTATATTTTTGCCATCCAAAACAAATGTTTATATCAGTCTACGATATGGAGGAGAAAAATAATCTCTAACACTTTTTTAAAATTTAAAGTCATTATCATTTTTATTAAGTGTTGTTCAAAGGTGCATATATCATCAATGGCTTACGAAATTTGGATTTTTTCCCCCAACTTTTTCAACTATGAGGAGGCAGAGTTGATATTCTGTGAAAAATCCCTCAACCTGACTTTTTCTTGAGAGTCATTGACAATTCAGGAAAGCCTTCAGTCTTCCCAGTATTTCTCAAAGCATTTTGTCATTTTTGTGGTATTTTTAGTTTCTGGATTCCATGGCTCATTCACATGTAGCTTCTACAGTTAATCCGAGGGGGAGAAAAATAGCAGCCTAACTTTATTTGGTCATCTGGGTAGTCCATTTAAACAGACTTTGCTTTAACATGGTGCTATTCAGTTTCAGTTAAAACTTTGCATCCGCTCTTATACATTATTGTTCTTTTAGATTAGCAAAATGAGAATTGTTAAGGGCTTGTTGTCTATAGACATGAGAGTAAAAATACATTAGAATTTATTTAATGTAATTATATAGGAGATTTACTGAAAAACTATTACATTGTACATAGGTACAGTTTGATTTATTAGAGTCATATATGACTTATTTATGTTTACTTTTCATTAAAGAAGATGAGAATAGATCTACAGAAGTATCCAAGAAATTAAAAATATATACGTACAAATGTAAAGGACTTTCAACAACTCTTAATCTATACATAACTAACTCAAGCACATAAAAATAAAGAAAATTAAACATAATTCTAACTTTTCAAAAAGTTTGAAATTAAAAGAGGAAATAGCCCAAGATTAAATAAATCACTGCCCATTTAAATAAATAATATATAACAGGGTTTATTTTATAGTAATTGTGCAGAAATTGTCAAGTCACCATTGTCATGCTTTATAATTCTATTTTAAAAGCATAACTTGATTCAGTCCACTTCACTTAATTATTCCTGCCTCTGCTTATTCTAAGTGTCCATCTTGGCCCGCTATGGTGCTTTCCTCACAGAACTCCCTACTCACCTACTGTATTTAACCTCTTCTCTCGATTGATTTCCTTCCTTTAGTTTATAAAAATGTTCCAGTATCTTCCAATATATCATTTTTGCCCCTTTATCTCTCTCTCCATGTCTTCACAGTCAAGAGTACTGAAACCTACTTATTACTTTTCGTCTGTCCTTCAATGCTTTTTTGCTCTTAATTCATAGCATAATTAATTCATAATTCTACTGTAATACCCTGTTAGAAACTTACTTCTTAGCTCATCACAAAACACATAATTTTCAGGCCCAATTTGACCTTTCCACAGTATCTGACACTGATGACCATTTCTATTTTTTTTTTGGAAATTCTTTCACATTTGCCTTTTATGACACATTTCTGCTTTCTGCATTTCTGCTTATGTGCGAGGCAAGGCCATGTCAGGAAACAGATGGTGCACTAAAATGGGATAATTTGAGGCTTTAATACAGGGACCATTTATAAAAATGTGAGCAAGGGAGATGGGTAGGATAGTACAGTTCCCCAGGTTTAATATTTGTGGTGTCACTACTCCTAGGCATAAAGTGCAATGAGAGGAAGGGGTTACCAGCACCCGGAGACAGAGAGAATTTTGTTGATCCCTACAGGAAATGTGACCTCAGACATAGGAGATGTCAATGCTTTGAGAACTCAGTAGGATAGATGTGGGGGAATAAAGCTCTGAACTCACTCTTCTTCCAGTATTTTTTATTGCAAGTACTTCTTCCTTAATTGGATGAACAATGCATAAATCTAGAAGGTGAGGGAGTCATTTTATGTGGTAACAGCAGGTCAACTTCTCAGGGTGGAGAGAAGTGGAAAGTGGATTTGAAAGGGCTATCAGAAGACACCCTGCCTGCCCACCCTCTCTATTTTTTAAGTGGCGCTTTTTCTCCAGAGTTCCAAGTTGGAGCCTCTTGTCTTCACATTCTTTAAATATCCTCCTGACACAGCATTTTTACACCTTATTTTCAGTTCTGGCTACATTATTATTACTTCTCTACTGGCAATTCCCCAATCTGTATCTCCATTACAAATATATTTCTTAGGCCTCATAGTTTCAACTATTTAAAATATATCTTTCTTGGATTCAACATCACAAAATATGAACTCATTTTCTTCCCATATAACTTGCTTTTTCCATAGTCTCTCTCTTTGAAACTAAATGACACCTAAGCCTACCCAGTCACAGAAGTGAAAAATCCAGAATTATCATTGACTTTTACTTACTAGGTACAGCCAATTGATCACAATGTTTTATAGACATCTATCTCCTAATAAATATTCAATTCATCTATTTCTGTGAACTATCATAACTATCCTAGTGAGTATGACAAAAACATACATACTGGAAGTTATGGCAACAGATTACACAAATTGTTACCTAGTCTGGGGATTAAGGTAAATTCTTCCAGAGGAAAGCACATGTTAGCTAAGTCCTGAAAAATGTACAAAGGGTGCTTGGGCAAATAGTGAGAAAAGTATCGGATGCAAAAGAAATATCCTGTGCAAGGGGGAAAGAATAAATCATATATTTGAGAAACTAAAATAGGCAAGTACCCATGGAGTGTGGAGGACAGAAAAATATCTTAAAATATCTTCAACTGAGACTGAAGATGGAAGATTGTAGAGGGGTGAATAAGTAAATAATTAAAGAGTAGACTAAGAAAATTACCTCAACGTATGGTCTTACAGTCTTAGTCTATAGAGTAGGAGAAAATATCAGCCAGGTGATAAAAGGGTATCTGCATAAAGGCGATTGGTAAATAAACCTTTTTGCAGAAGCACACCTTGTTCACTATCCACCTAACTCTCCAAACACAACTCATCATTGTGCTGCAAACATCTATACATATTCAAAAATTTTAAGATTACATGAGTCATAATTATTTGAAGAGGATTCCTTTGCATTTATAATTTGTTCCAAATCTTAGAACTTAATATGACTGCCATGTCTTTCTTTTAAGAGTCAAGATGGAAAGACAATTTAACTGTCCAAGAGTTAAAAATCTTAAAAATTACATTATTATTGTTTTCTTCTTCTTCTTCTTCTTCTTCTTCTTCTTCTTCTTCTAAATTTTGTAAATCAAATAAACAAAAACCATGAAAATGAATGAAATGAACCCTTAAGGTTACCATCAATCCTCCTTGCCCTATAATAAATAACATAAAACAAATGAAATGGACAATCTTAAAAAATCATCATTGCATGTTTCCAAGCAAAATCAACATTCATTCATGTAGAATATCATTTCATCCTTAAAGCTTGGCATCAGATCTAGATCTGCCATAGTATTTACTTGACTGTTGAAATTCCATCTCCAGAAAGGTCCTAGTAATTAGACAGCAAATATATTCCAAGCTAATGCACTGAGGCAAATCATCTGGCTCTGAGAAGAAACTAGATATGACAATATGCACAAAACACAAACAATACTTGTTAGAAGTTAATCTGGGTATTTCCACAGACAAATTGGAATAGAAATAATGAAAATGATGAAAAAACAATATGCACAAAACACAAACAATACTTGTTAGAAGTTAATCTGGGTATTTCCACAGACAAATTGGAATAGAAATAATGAAAATGATGGAAAAAGGAATAATGGAGAGAGAAAAAGTACATTGTTCTTTCTCATTTTTACATCTTTAAGTAATTTTAAGTAATAACTTCTAACTTTACTCCAAATTTTATTTTATCACCTCTGACTTCAACTTAACACTGTCCACTGGAAATTATTCATCTCCTAAAAGATCCTAAGGCTTAATTAATACAGGAGCCAGCCAAAGGGATAAAGCTAGAAATATCAGAAGTAATTACAATTTAAAGAAACAAGAATGAACAAATCGCCACAAAGCCCCAGTAGCCTAGTAAGTGATCTGAAATGAAAATTTGGTCATCAAGCTGATAACCTCTCTTTTTACCTCTCACCCTGAAATACCATTCCTTGCCCTTTACTCTTTCCCATCCCATTCTCTTCAGATTTTGGAGAATTTGTGAAGTGATCATAGTTATGATTACCAAAAAGAAAAAGAAAAATAGTACCATATATCTTGTCCTCGACTTAAGCTCACATATACAAACAGAAACTGTGAGGTGTTGTCTGCAGTGCTGAATTAAAATTCAACTTTAATAAAGTAATTTACAGACAAAATTGACTAAAGACCTATTTTCATGAAAGTTTACTTTTATTTCAGTTATACTATAAACTCTTTTGAATATTTAGCCTATTTCAAAGCCTATGTGGAAGTCATTAATGTCTCCTAAACAGAGTTTCCAGTCTTCAGCACAGAAAACCCCTGCAGCACTTCTTAGCTGTTTAAATTCAGCCTCAGAAAATGTTTGGAATAGAGGGAATGTTTGCAGTACCATGCTGTTTATTTTGACAAACACAATCTCTTTTTACACTGCAGGAGGGGGAAAAAAAGGGAACAAAAAAATCTTTGTTTTAAGTCAGTTACTATCAAATGTTAAGAACTGAAAAGGGAAAATTAACTCCCATTGCTCCCCTGTGCAGCAGCAGCAGGATGAAATTAACTGGGAAGCAATCACTGTCCTCTTCGTACTTCTGCTAGGGCTGAAATGAAAGCCTGCTCCAGAGTCCATGCTAGCCCTCTCCCAGAAATGCAGAATCTTCCTGACACTAGTCAAGAGGCCTTACTGTGTTGTGTGCTATGAAGTATTTCAATTTGAGATAGGGGGGACATGGGTGAGCAAAAATCTAGCCAACAGGAAAAAATATTATCCAATGCAGACCATGGATTTCTTTATTACAAAACTGGATATTAGTGAGTAAATTATTCCCATCTATAAGCAATTTAGTTTTGCATTTTCTTATGGGCTTTTTAGCTTTTATTTTTAAACTTAACAGTTTTTAACATTGACACTATTGCAGATGTCCTTCATCCCCCCCTTTGCCCATCACCTGCCCTCCCCTCCTCTAGACTTCACACACTATTGTCCATATCCATGGATTATGCATTTTCTTATGTTTTAAAAGTTTATTGCATCTATGGATATATAAAGCTTTCACAGGTAAGGAATCTGAAGCAATTAAATGAGGATTTAAATTTTACCCCAAACTTCTCAACTGTCTAATAATTTGTAGTCTAAGAAACTAACTTGAGTCAAATGACCAAAGGAACAGTTATTTAGTTGTACAGCAATATTCTCTTCTGACAAAAGCTAGTTTTAGAAATACATTGAAAGTAATCTTATCTAATCACATCTTTGAAGAAATATATCACAGTAGAGGCCCGGTGCAGTGCACTTTTATTGTTTCCCTTGGTATGAGATCTAGCTGATTTTCTCTAGCTTCTGCATTTTCAGTTTTCCCATGATGATTGTTGGTTTTACTCCTTTTTTTTTTCTAAGCACTTGATTAATTCCTTCTCCAAATTGAACATATAAGGTATATATTTGTCAAAGTGCCAGATGGTAGTTAAGCAGAAGACAACGGCGGTGTCTGCCTCCTGGTGGTCAGTGCGTGTTATAGTGACCAGTCAAACAGTGAACCAGTCGAAGGTTGACCAGTCGCTTAGGGTTTTATATTTCTAGATAGGTAAATGATGCTAAATTCTGTCAGGTTTGATAATAGTGGGGAGGAAAATTAGGTTTAATTGAATCAGAAAGATGCTCAATAAATACACTATATTAAATGCAAAAATATTTTGTCTGTATATCAACATGTTACAACTATTAAGGAAATAGCTGTGATGCCGAGAATGATTATTAGGCAAAGCACTTTATTAATAATGTTTTAAAAACAAGATTATAAGGTTGAATATTAAATTCACTTAGAGATATAAGATATCAAGTAGAAAGTAATAGATATAACTTCCAACATATATGAAAACACATGAAAGTCATTTAAGACCAATTCTAAAGTATTTTATAAACATGTTCATGTTACATATTATATAAATGTAGCAAAGATTTGTAATAAACAAATTGTCATATCATTGGGGAAATCACTGTACAACTACACATTAAGATATGTGTTCAAATCCCATGCTAAATTATCCTTGCTGTGCAGGCATAAGGCCAGATGGAAGCTTATGGCTGCTATGTCAATACCTACAGAACACTGATGTCTTCTTAGCTAGTCCAAATAGAAACATTCTATCTGCCATAAACACTGGACCCAAAGGCCACATTTATAGGTTGCACTAAAAAAGTTAAAATTATTTTTATAGTGAAAGCATTTTTATAGGTTCTGGGAAAAAGGGAACTCAATGTGTGTTCCAAAATACCTATTCTCTGGTGATTGTGATTGCATTTTCATGTATGCATGTATAAGGAAATAATAAAATAACCTTAATAGGATATTTTCATGAATGCCAGCATCAAGTAACTATGCACTTTTATTGTTTCCCTTGGTATGAGATCTAGCTGATTTTCTCTAGCTTCTGCATTTTCAGTTTTCCCATGATGATTGTTGGTTTTACTCCTTTTTTTTTTCTAAGCACTTGATTAATTCCTTCTCCAAATTGAACATATAAGGTATATATTTGTCAAAGTGCCAGATGGTAGTTAAGCAGAAGACAACGGCAAAGATCAAATTCAGTGAGAATTCTAAGTTGTTTCCTTTCAAAATTATATTTCTTTTCACAATGCATGAAAATGCCAAGAAGTCCTGTACCCATGTTCTAAGAACCTATTAAGAACCCAAAACTTCTGAAGGCAAAAGATGACTTTTAGTCATCAACTTTCTTAAAACCTACTTTGTTATAATACCCCCAGCCTCTAGGGGAGAGTAGACACCACTGCCTACTCTTGTTGCCATTAGAGGTGACACCATTGATACAGGTACCATGTATTCAACATCTACCTGTGAAATATAACATGACTATGGAAAGTTCTTTCATATTAGTGTATGATAGCAGTCAAGCAGAAGTCATATATTTTTGCTCATATTTTTTATCTTTTGCTCAGTACTACATAATTTCATGTTAAAAATATCAGACTTAAATTCATTTATTTTGAATTCATTAAAAGATAGAAGCATAAGTAATTAAAGTGAAGAGAAAAGAAGAAATAAAGAGGATTATTGGAGTCTCCTGTAATATAAAAAAGCTCCAGATATAGATAATCTTCTAGAATCATGCCAGATTCCACAAGAATAGCAAAGAAAAATCAAGTCTGGTCTGATCTTTCCCTCCATCTAGGTTTTAGTGTGTTGGTCACTGGTTCTTGACAGGTTTGTTTGTATTTTATACTAAATTGAATAGCTGATTTGATAGTGCTACAAAAGGATAAGTTGGATGAAGAATAATTTTTAAATATTTTATTACTATAAAAATGCAATTTATACATGAGTATTACCACTGTACTCAGTATGAAATGGTGGGGAAAAAAGAAAGGGAACTGCTTGGCCAGGCAGTCAGTTGAGTAAGTCTTGGAGAAGATGAAGTCAGCAGAAAAAGATGACAGACCTGAGTCAGACTCTGGTAGACATGTTCACTAACCTTCCAAACCATACCCTGTTGTGGGAAAGGTTGTCACCAAAGCTGCTGAAATAAGAAGCCTAGGTATCAAGTGACTAAAGTTGGTTGGTGTGGACCTGTGACCAAACTGAAAGCATTTCAGGCAGTCCTCTCTCCCCAAAATTTCGAATTAGGATGCTGAACAATTAAGTCTGTTAGAAAATGGTGTCTCTCTAATGCAGTGGTTCTCAACCTTCTGGCCCTTTAAATACAGTTCCTCATGTTGTGACCCAACCATAAAATTATTTTTGTTGCTACTTCATAACTGTAATGTTGCTACTGTTATGAATCGTAATGTAAATATCTGATATGCAGGATGGTCTTAGGCGACCCCTGTGAAAGGGTCGTTCAACCGCCAAAGGGGTCGCAACCCACAGGTTGAGAACCGCTGCTCTAATGGAAAGGTTGTGTAGGGATAGCCAAAGGTAGAGTCATGGTCAGTCAATGCCATGTACATGCTGAAATTCTAAGGAAGACGGGGAGGTGGAACTTCAGAGAGGTGGGAGGGAGGAACAGGAGACAACAGAGTAGGAAAGAACATGGCCACGTGACTAAGAAACAGGAAAAATATAGCTTCAGCTTCTAACTTCCTACTTCCAGTCTTGCTGCAGCCTGGCAAACTTCATTCTACGCCTTGAAATTAACTGGCTGTGACTTAAAAGAAGCCTTTTAAAATTATTTTACTTTATATATGCCATACACATCCTTTTTTAATGTATTTGCAAAGTCTACACCACACTACTGTGTGTACGCAAAATACTGCAATCCAGCTATTTCATGTCTCATGATGATTTTAACATATTTTAAGAGAAAGAACTATGCCTTCTATATTTGCACATACAATACAAACCCTGGCATTTTTCTAGAAAAACCAGTGACATAATGCACATTGATTCATTTGCCTATCATCTCTGTTCAGTTCTTTCCAGTCAGTTGCAGTTATTAACTATGAGGTAAATATCCTAGCATAAACACTCTCAGTCTAGATTTCCTCTAAAACATAAATTATACTTAATATTGGATGAATATGGAAGTGCTAGTAGCTAGAACTTATTGTTCCACTTCAATGGCATCTTTGCACATATCTTATAAACAAGAATTTCATTAAGGAAGAGCCTATGTTACTTGGATAAGCATCACAGGTAGGATCTGGCTTGAAGAATTAAAGAATTGAGACTAATTAAAGAAATAAGACTATAATAGATAAGCTAAGAAAGTCTACAGATATGGACTAGTACACAAACTTTGAAAGATTTCTAAAAGTAACTTGGCTATATTGATTCTTTGCATTACTTACTTTTTTCTTCATGGAAATTAAAGGTCAAGCTCTTAAAGGCAAAAGAGTACATGCTTTTCAATAATAAAAAGGAAGAAACAATACTGGGCAAGATCAACAATTTTTTAAGTAAGATTTTATTAAAAAAGAACTACAAAATACAGATGACATGGAGAGAGAGAGAGAGAGAGAGAGAGAGAGAGAGAGAGAGGTGGAAGATGGGGATGAGAGGAAGAGAGACCCTCTGAGGCCTCTGTCACTCCAGATTTCAACATCTTCAGGATGCCTAGAAGCTCCAGGATTCTCCAGGAAGTTCAGGTCACCCCCACTCCTTGTTTCCCAAGAGACAGGTACTTTTTAAATCATTAGATAAATCTCAGACAGTCTCCAGGCCTGATTAGAAGAGAATGCTATGGGAGATTTATCCATCTGTCCCTGGACCTACCTAAGTATAATAAATATATGTTTGAAATATATGAGATTTGTATATTTTCAAGCCTGTTAATGGCTGACTAATGTGCTTCACCATATTTCTGAAGAAAAATATTAAATTCAAGTTGTGACTAATAAAGGGCAGATGCCCTAATTGCATATACAGCATAGAGTATTTTTGTGCTGCCATCTTGGGAACACCAGTTTGGAAAAAAAGGTAGGAACAATGGTTACACTATAGGTAAAATAACCTCATTTAGCAACAGCCACATTTATAAAGAATTTATTAGCTTTCCCCAAAGATAATCTATTTGAAACAGCCACACATATGGGAGAAATATTTTACATTCTATCCTTATTTTATAATGTAAGTGCCCAACACTTACTAAAATCTTTCCAAATCAAACCTTTGATAGAGGAAGATGCTTTGTAAACGTTTCTTGTTTCCTTGAGATGTGATGTTCCTTAACTATTCCTGGCCTCCAATCCTAAGTCTTTATTCTTCAATGTGGTTGAGTGAGGGGTCAATTGGTCTACATTTCTGTTCTGGGAGAAGTTAACCTGTGAAAAATCCTGAGTACAGAAATTTCCTTTTTGCTCTCCCCTCTTCTTGGCCCAACAAGAGGCAAGGACATAGACTGATGTTGTTGCTCTGAAAATTCAAATTTTTATGCCAATATGGACAGTGGGAGAAATAGAGAGTGAAGGCAGGCTCCTAGTAGCACTCTTCCTACCTTTCTCCAATTTAACCTTTACTGGAAATTAAAGGTAATAATTTGCTTGGGTAATTCATTTGCTGACCTGTTGTTTTTTTCAAAAATTCATCAGGAAAGGGGCCACTTTATTTGACCCTGCAGTCTATAGTAGCACGAAATGTGTATTTTTATGTAAATTTGTAATTTCAGATTACCAATTTAATTCCATAAAATAAATTTAGTGATATAGATGAAGAAATAAGTCACTGATTATCCATAGAGAATGTTGGCTAGTTAAGCTAACATGCTGTCAAAATTATTTTTAAAATAACATAAATTCATACATAATTATTTGAGATTAAGAAATAGATACTTTATAACATTTTGTGCAGTCAAACACAAAGCCATATTTAAGCCCATAATTATTATTTCAATTAATAATTAAAAGATTATGCTCATAGGGAAGGTATGTATAAAGCAGTAAATGGTTTTGTCAGATAATTAAACATCTAAATGATATTTCACACAAAAGAAAAAAAGAAAGGTTATTTGACTATATTCCTGAGCTTGAATAATATTTCTTTAACACAGTAAGAACATAATTCAATGGGACTAAAATAGCAGAGGAGGGAGTAAAGTTCCTTTTGCTCATGAAGCTCTGAGGGGCTGGCCTGAGTGCTTTCTTCAGTTTACCAGAGCTATCACAGTGACTGCAAGTAAGAGGTGAGTGAAACAATAAAGTAAGGGCAGGTATGAAAATGAAATAATTATGACAGGCTGCATGAAAGAAGTGAATAATTTGCAGTCAAAATGATCTATATAGAAAGGCAGTTATATAATTAGACATTTTAAAGCCAATAAGAACTTCAGGGTCATTTGTGAGTGGGAGGCTATTTGGATTTTTAAAGCTAGCATTGGCTAAATCTTTCTCTTGACATAGTGCAGCAATTATTCTCCCATAAGCCTTCATAGGATACAAATTGGCCAGTGTACAGGTAATTACTGATGAACATGATTGTGCTGCTCAGTGAGGAAATGTTTTCATAGAAACAGAATGAAGTAGATGGAAAAGGTATTCTCATTGACTCTGAATAGATATATCCAAAGATAATGTGCATACTACAAAAGATGTGAAGAGATGTTTCAGTAATGTGATCATAAAGGGCCATTTATAGTACACTTCTTAAAAAACTCTTCTTATTATAGCATATAAAGAAGATTGCATAGAATAAACAATAAATGCACATTATAGCTATTCAAGGCACAATGGATGCTAAATAAACGCTTTCTATTCCTTTTAAGACTTTGATTTTTAAAAATTCCTCCTGTTGGAAATTTAAAGATTGCATAATAAATATCCTCTAATATCTAATGGAAATTAAACTGAATTTCTTTCAGTTTTAATAACAATTTTTTGCTTTTTTAAAATATGTGCTGGATTTCATTACAATTTCCTTGGAAAACATAAAGGATTAGGCAAAAGTAGGTTTAGAGTTGTCTGCATGAAAAATACAATAATTAATAAATATTAATCCTATCTAATAATAGATAAAGATTGAAATTAACCTTACCTCTGCTACTCTTCCCATTGGCTAATCAGCGAGATATGCAAATTAACTGCCAACAAAGATGGTGGCCGGCAGCCACACAGCTGAAGCGAGCAGGAGGCTTGCTTGCTATAGTGATGG
>NW_005354212.1:712002-758302 GCF_000412655.1 Myotis brandtii | reverse complement strand
ATCTGGGTTGTGGGCACATCCCCAGTAGGAGGTGTGCAGGAGGCAGCTGATCGATGTTTCTAATTCTCTATCCCTCTTCCTTCATCTCTGTAAAAAATTAATAAAATATATATTAAAAAAAGAATTATCCCTAGCTGAGTGGACAGAGCAGCAGCCTGCTGACTGAAGTGTCCTGGGTTCAGTTCCAGTCAAGGGCACATGCCCAGGTTGCAGGCTCTATCCCCAGAGGGGGCATGGAGAAGGCAGCTAATCAGTGATTCTCTCTCATCATTGATGTTTCTATCTCTCTCTCCCTCTCCCTCCTCTCTGACATCAATAAAAATATATTTAAAAAAAAATAAAGTGAGTTTTCTACATTGGCCTAAACCCTGTGCACTCTTCAAAGAATACAAATAAGTATTACAGCCCAGAAGATGGGACATGTTCTACAATTAAGATTTATGTCACAAAATAGTTAAATTATTTACTATTTGATATGTCATTTTAATAATGCATTTCAACTTCATGAATATGTTCTGGCCTCAACCACTTTTTCTCAGAGCTTTGGTTGTTCTCTCAATGAGAGAACAACTTTATGAGCTGAAAAGGAGTGGGACTTCTAGAAATATTGCCAATACATAAAAGTCCTACAGGATATCCCAGAAGGTAAGAGCTTGGTCTCTTCCAATCACATAAACCTCCTAAAGTTCTTGACTCTACCCCTTTCAAGATATTGACTTCTGGGGATTGTTGTGGGAATTAAATGAGTGTCAATAAGTAGTAACTTATAATGCAGAGCTACTCCCTTAGCTTCCATAGATTGCTGAGAGTTGTGAAGATGCTAGGTTCATTACAAAAGAGCGGTTCATCTCTTGCTAGAATTGTGTTCACAAATGTCTCTTATTTTGTTGTCAGGTATGTTTTGTGCAATTTGATTCTGATGATGAAGTATCAAGTCTTATAAGCAGTATGGAAGTACCTAAAATATTAAAAATGGAACTGCCTTATGTCCCAGTGATTCTACTTCTGTGAATTTATCTGAAGAAGTCAGAGAAACTTATTTAAAAAATATATGCGCCCCTATGTTCATTGCAGCGTTATTTACAATAGCCAAGATTTGTAAGCAGCCCAAGTGCTCATCAGTAGATGAGCAGATAAAAAATACTAGTACCATATAATTTCACTTATATGTGGCATCAAATGATTTTATTTTTAATATCAAATTGGACAGGTCTCAAGGTATAGATGTTAGGTAGTTACTTTCAAGATGCTACTTTGAGTGGGAATGAAAGGAGCTGAGTTACAACTACTGCATTGGGGGCTGCCCATAGACCTGTCTCCTTCAAGGGGAGTGTCTCACAATAGGTATAAATATTATTTGTCTGTGTGTATTGGATTAAAAAAAAACCTCGAAAACACTTATCCAAATGATTGCCCTTGAACTTCCAAGGTTCTATTTTATTATTTTTTTAAAAATCATTTTAGTTTTAAAAAATCATTTTAATAGCCTGGCAGTGAATGAAAACATGAAAGGAAGATTCACATTTTTTTTTCTTTAAAAGGGGTGCTACCACAATTTTCTCACACAAGTATGACCAAAGGTAATGATGAGAACAATTCCAAAGAGCAATGGTGGTCAGAAGGCTTCAAGGCTCACAGATTAAAGACTTTGGTTTCAGAAAGTCTCAGAGGGGGTAGCAAGTGGAAATTATTGAAAACATAAGAATATTTCAGCAGTAAGTGAAACAGAAAAAACTTAAAAGTAAATTTAAGAACAGTGATTTAGAGGTCCAGAAAGTCAACTCACTCCATTTTATAATTTTATACTTTTCATGTAAATCTGTATTTGGAAATATTCTAAGGCATACAAGAAGTTTAAGAGAATTGAATAAATGTCCTACATAATATTTATTAAACACCTTTTGTGAGCCAGACACTACTCTGTCCTGGGTGGTAGTAATAGATCATTAAAAATAGAAGTATATATTTATATGGGTGTGCATGTTCATGTTCATGGAAGAGACAATATCTAAAATAAATGGGGGAAATTTAGATAGATTATTCAACAAATGTCACTAGAAGAACTTGATGGCAATTTGGAATAAAATAAACTTGAATTGAAACCTCATGTCTTATACATGTACACACATATACACACAAATTCAAATGATCAAAGATTTAAACATATAAAAATGTAAACATACCAGAAAACTTATTGGAAGGAAAGCTGAATAAAAGTTTCTATCAGTATGAAACAGTATGTAGAAGTTATAATGTTAAAGATTACTATTGGATCCTACACAAAAATAAATAAAATACTTTTGTATTAGAAAATTCATCGTAATCAAAGTTAAGAGACAAAACAAACATCCATTTTTCTCAGTATGTAAAAATCACCTTGAATTTAACAGGAATAAGACCAACAACTCAGAGAAAAATACAATGCTGGATAGACTTTCTGTAGTTAATTGATATACAAGAAAAATTAGATGAGTAGAAACTATCATTATAAAGATGAAAACAAAACATTGAAAAATATTGTTTCCCTTTATACTTGAACTATGATCAGCTTATGCTGCTTTTTGTTCTTTAGTAATAGAAGATATTTTACAAAAGAAAACATTGATTAAATCATTGATTAAATCATTTTATAGAATTTGGATTCTGGAGAAATGATTTTTGTAATTAATATGATAAACTAAGTATTACTTTGATTTTATTCTTAGTTAAAATTATACATAATGAGTACATTGAACTTAAATATTCAATTCTGCTTAATTTTAAGAATATTACTTTTTAAAGATATATCTTATGTCAGCAAAGTGTATAAATAGCAAAAGAATATTCATATATAAGGAAAATTTTCACTATTAAAACATATTAACAGCTTACTCTTAAGGTATAAATTATAACCTTAGCCCATATTATTTTTGTATAAATTGAACTATAAAGAAAACACCAAGATTGCAGGAAACCATTTTCAAGTGGCCTTCTGTCTGTTAGTAAAACACAATACATGGATTTACTTGGTTGTATCACATTTAAAATAATTGTGATGTCTGGGGGACCCTCGTTGTCTACAAAGACAAGAAAATAACTTTGCTGGTTAGTATTTCCCAGTTCATTTTTCTAAAATAATTTCAATTTAATTAGCAATAAAACTTAGGTGAGAATTCTAGTTATTCTCATTGTCATTAATTTTACAATGTTTTGCATGAATGCAAGGCTTTAAAATCATAAAGACTGCAAAAATACTTGACAAAAAAGTTTATAATTAAAATTTGTAGAATGTATGAAGCAAGGCTTCAAGAACCAAGGATGTAGAAAGTTCTTATAAGAAACTTAAATTCAGATTGTATAAACCTTTAAGCAAAATTCAAAAGAAATAATGTGTATTATAATATTTCAAAAGTGAAAACCTTGAAACTTCTCAAGATCTTACATTATAAATCTATATATCTGTATTTTATTACATTCTCATAATGTTTACATCAGCAACTTTGGAAATAAAGTCCAGAAGTCTCATGGAATATTCATGATTCTTATTATTGCAAGTGACAAAAGCCCAACTAAAGCTATATTTAAAAAAGAAAAAGAAAAGGAGAGAAAGAAAGAAAAGTAAACAAAAGAAAAGGGAAAAGAAAAGAAAAGGAAAGAAAAGAAAAGAAAAGAAAAGGGAAAAGAAAAGAAAAGAAAAGAGAAAAGAAAAGAAAAGAAAAGAAAAGAAAAGAAAAGAAAAGAAAAGAAAAGAAAAGAAAAGAAAAAAGAAAAGAAAAGAAAAGGAGAGAAAAGAAAAGAAAAGAAGTGCCTTGGGCAAAATGGCTTCAGAAAGGCTCCGGGAACTAAAACAATGGCATTAACAGTCAATTGAACTCTCTCCATATCACAAGTGGCCAGGCATTTGCTACATCATAGCCACAGAAGCTCCTCATTTTATTCTATGGGACAGGAAAAGGAGTGGTTTCTCATGACTAATTTGAGCTGTTGGTTACAGAAGAAAAATAAGTGGATGTGAGATAGGCAAATTTCCTTCATATCTCGATAATCCTCATTACCACATTGCTTTATACTTCCTATTCTTTTTCATCTACACTTTCTCCTAAAACTCATCTATTCTCGCCTCTAGATTATTGGGGAAGTACTTCATTGCTTTTCTTTACTCTAATTTTGTTTTCTCTTACATACAACCTCCTACCTGTAGCCAAAGTGATCAATTTAAAGCACAGAACTAATACTGTAACTATTGATAATTCAAACTCAATAAATACTCATCCCCTTGTCTTAGATTTTTGACACATTCATTCTACCCATTACTTCAATACCCAATCTCAGGAAATAATTTTGTCTCATGACATAGTAACAAAATAGGAAGAAAAAGCTATTTGAGAAATGAGCCATTTCTCTAAAAATAATTAAGTAAAAATCAGATATGGAGCTGAATTTTTTTCCTACTATAATGTACTTCCAGTACAATTAAACTGAATATTTAGACAAAGATTAATTCACAGATATGTTATAATAATAAGACAGAAGTATGAACTTTAAATGAATTAAAGACTTAAATGTTAGACTTGAAATCATAAAAATCCTAGAAGAAAACATAGGTAGGAGGGATAAATGGTGATGGAAGGAAACTTGACTTGGGGTGGTGAACACACAATACAATATACAGTTGATGTATTATAGAATTATACACCTGAAATCTATATAATTGAATTAACCATTGTCACCCCAACAAATTATCTATATATATAAAAGCCAAGAGACCAGAACATCAGAATGACTGGAACGACCAGTCACTATGACGTGAATCTCGGCTGGCCAACCAGCCCAATCAGGGGCAGGCCAGCCAACCAAACTCCCGTGGCCCCTTCCCCCTTCCCCTCCAGCCCAGCCCTGATCAGCCCTGATTGGGATGGGCCTGCCAGACCCCACCCATGCATGTATTCATGCACCAGGCCTCTAGTAGTAAATAAATAAATAAATAAATAAATAAATAAATAAATAAACCTTAAAAACAACATAGTAAAATATTGTTTATTTCTCATAGCAATTTTTTTTTCTGATATGTCTCCTCAGGCAAGGAGAACAAAAGAAAAAATAAAGATTTGGGACTACATCAAACTAAAAGTTTATGCATAGCAAAGGAAACCATCAACAAAATGAAAAGACAACTCACTGAATGGGAGACCATATTCACCAATGTTACATCTGATAAGAGATTAATATCCAAAATTTATAAAGAATTTATAAAACTCAACACCACCAACAACAAACAATTCAATTTAAAAAATGGGTAAAGGACCTGAATGGACACTTCTTCAAAGAGAAATACAGATAGCCAATAGACATATGAAAAGGTGCTAAATGTCATTAATCATCAGAGAAACGCAAATTAAAACCACAATGAGATATCATCTCACACCTGTCAGAATGTCCATAATCAATAAATCAATGACCAACCAGTGCTGGCAAGGATGTGGGGAAAAGGGAACCCTCCTGCACTGTGGTAGGAATTCAGATTCGTGCAGCCACTGTAGAAAGCAATATGAAGTTATCTCAAAAAAATAAAAATGGAACTGCCTTATGACCCAGCAATTCCACTTCTGGGAATACATATGAAGAAACCCAAAACACTAATTGGAAAGAATATATGCATCCTTATGTTCATTGCAGCATTATTTACAATAGCCAAGATTTAGAAGCAGCTCAAGTGCCCATCAGTAGATGAGTGGATAAAAAAGCAGTGGTCCATTTCCACAATGAAAAACTACTTGGGCATAAAAAAAAAAAGGAAATCTTACCCTTTGTGAAACATGGATGGACCTGGAGAGTATTATACCAAATGAAATAGACAGTCAGAGAAAAACAAATACCATATGATTTTATTTATATGTGGAATCTAATGAACAAAATAAACGAAGAAACAAAATAGAGGCAGATTCAGAGGCAGAGAACATACTGACAACTGTCAGAGGGGAGGGATGTTGGGGTTTGGGTGAAAAAGGTGAAGGTCTTAAAAAAAACAACAACCCTCTCAACAACAATATGGTGATTACCAGAGGAAATGGGGGTGGGAGACATAAAAGGGGATAAAGAAGGGATAAATGAAAATAGGAGACTTGACCTGGGGTGGTGAACACAAAATACAATATACAGATGATGCATCATAGGTTGTACACCTGAAATCTATATAATTTTAATAACAATATCACCCCAATTAACTCAATTAATAAAAATTTTTTTAAAAAGAAGGAAAACTTGCCATCTGCAACAATATGGATGGACCTAGAGAGTATTATGCTAAGTGAAATAAGTCAGACAGAGAAATAAATGCCACCCCAATTAACTCAATTAATAAAAATTTTTTTAAAAAGAAGGAAAACTTGCCATCTGCAACAATATGGATGGACCTAGAGAGTATTATGCTAAGTGAAATAAGTCAGACAGAGAAAGATAAATGCCAGTTGATTTCACATATATTTAGAATCTAAAATAAATAAATAAATAAATAAATAAATAAATAAATAAATAGACAAAGAGGAGTTGCAGGATAGGTAATTAGGTGAAAGGATTTAGAATTAGATATTGATAGTTGCAGAATAGTCACAGGTATATAAAGCACAGCAGAGAGAATACAGTTAATAATACTGTAATAACTATATATGGTGTCAGATTCATACCAAATTGATTGGGGCGATCTCTTAGTAAGTTATATAATGTCTAATCACAGGGTTGTACACCTGAAACTAATATAATGTTGTACATTGCCTGTAATTTAAAAATTAATTTTAAAAATGAGTTTTGCAAATGCTTAGTTATGTTAGACAATATTAATTTTGTTACTAGGATTGTTCAGTGTGTGCCTAAGATATCAACAAACACTGAAGAAATCAAAAAATGAAAAATTAAGGTTAGCAAGATTATGTAAAGCCACATTACCACATCACTGTGTATCTTAATTTCACTTTACTTAAAAATACCTTATAAAATACCCATAAAATCTGATAAGCCATGAGTTAGAAGCAATATATTATACAAAGGAAAAAACACTCAATTGTGGGTCTTATGAAACAGATTCGTCGTTAGTGCTTTCACCTCTTATTGATGTACTAGTGTCCCGATGCACGGATTTGTGCACATTGAAATGAAATTAATCAGAAGAAATATTTTAATATCTCTATTCACGTCTTGCTAATGAAAAGAAAATAGGATTCTACTGAGTCTCCTATCTACCTACTCCAGGACTTCTGTGAGGATCAAATGAGATGAGGTATGGGAAAATGCTTCACAAACATTTGGTTAAATTGTAAAATGTTTGCACCTGGCTATAAAGCAAGTTAGATTCCTGGGCTGAAGAAACTCCAAGGAGGCTAGTTGCTAGGGAGATGAAGCCGGGCGTTGCTACGTGACACCATTACCCAGCGCCCACAGCCACCTTTTCCAGGCTGGGCTGCGCTATGGGCTGCATTTTGTGCCAGGGGGTCTTGGCAGCAGTGGCTGTGATTTGGTGGGCTGTCGCTCCAGGATGGTGATGGGGCCTGTGTCCCACTTGGGGGAAGCCGACCATTGGTTTGTCGGTGTGAGGTCTGTGGTGCCATTTATTCATGGCAGCTCCTGCATTGAGCATCTGCTCCCTGGTGGTCAGTGTACATCATAGCTACTGGTCAGATGGATGAACACTTAGCCTTTTATATATATAAATTGATAACTAGTAATTGTTGTTTTTCATACCATTTGACTTGTTTACATCTTTAATATTTGGCATACAGCTTACAATAGTAATTAAGAGCATGAGTTCTGAAGTACATGGTTTCAAAAACTGGCTCTACCACTAGTTTCATGCTCTTTGATAACTACTTACCTTCTCTGTGCCACCATCTCTGCATTAGTAGGAACATAAGGATAATACTAGCTACTTCATAGGGTTGCTGGCAAGTTCATATGGCATTATACCAGGACAGGATTGCACACATAGCACACCCTGTTACTAGGTATACTAAATGCCATTATATTTATGCAGCTCATCTGATATGGGAAGGTTCTTCTCAGAATCTAGATACAATTTCAAAGAGAACTAGCACATAAAAGCAGAGGTATATGCTCTATGTAAGCTGGTGCATTGCCTCAGTCTCAGAAGTAATGCTGTAAATTTTAGGGTACAAAATATGCATTTAAAAATAATAGATAATATTGGTGTTATCTATAAGAGGAACAACACAGTTTTGAACTGCTGTGAATTCCTAGAACACATTGGATACACATATTCTGATATATATTCTTCCCCTTGGTTCTATATCTCATCCCCCGTTTTCAGAACAGAACTGAAGGCATTGGCTTTAGATAGAAGTCAGTCGGGTGGTCTTTCCTGAGCAGGATGCAAGGGTGATTTCTTTCCCATGTTCTTGTCCAGGTGGATTCAAAGAATGAAGCCAGGGATAAAAGGTGGTAGATGAAAAGGTGGAAATTTATTGGAAAGAAGTACAGACTCCCACGTAGGGAGGGGGCCCAAGGGAGTGACCCACAAAGCTCCTTTTTCCTAAGGTTTATAAAGGCTGCAGTTCTTTGTTTCTTGGTATTCCCTTCTGATTTGTCACTATATCAGCTTCAAAGCTCAAACCCCACGTGGGGCCCCCATCTTTTTCTCCCCCTTCAATGGTAGAATTTTCTATCTCTTGTGAAAATCTGTTTTCCTCTCTCTCCCATTTGTCAGCATTCCTATCCTCTGTGAAAGTTTGTTTTCTCTTTCTCCCCATACCCTGTGGCTTTTCCATATCTTCTGTGAATGGATGTCTTCCTTTCCCCTTATCCTGTTGTTCTCTGTGAATGTCTGCCTTTTGGCAGCTCCAAGCCCCCAATCAACTATGCCTTCCTTCCCCATGAACCCCCTAATTCCTGAAACTCCCTAAACCTGCCTATTTTACCCCTAAAACTCCTTTCAAAAGGTTAGACAAGTCCTTTGCTATAGCAAGAGACAGAGAGAAAAGCTGGGTGCAGCTGTGTCAAAGTCTAAAGTCTAGGGATAAAAATTTTATCTGTTGGCTCAGTTTGACAGTAAACTTGAGAGAGGGTAAGGTGTTGGCTATTCTTTCTCTCTTTCTTATTATTTATTTTAATTCTCACCAGAAGATTTTTTTCTATTGTTTTTAGAGAGAGTGGAAGGGAGGGGGAGAGACAGAGAGAAACATGGATGTGAGAGAGATATTGGTTGGTTGCTTGCTGCACGCTCCCGGACCAGAGCCAGGGATTGAGCCTGCAACAAAAGTACATGCGCTTCACTGGAATCAAACCCGGACCCTTCAGTCTGAGGGCTGACACTGATCAGCCAGGGCTGGCTATTCTTTAATATCATTCTCATTTCCCAATAATAACAAATTATTTAACTCTGCACACTTTGAATACTCAACTAATAATCTGTAGTTTTCTGAAGTTTTCATTACTCTTGGTTGTATACTGAAAAACCAATAACTATAAATTAATAAGACATTTTTATAGTTCATAAATGTCCTCTATTCTAATGGAGTTTCTGTAAAAGACAGAACAGAATTTATTTTTCTAACTCATTAATAACATAGGAGCACTCAACTGAACTTTAAGATGAAAACAACACTGTAAAATTCACCTTTAGGTAGAAGTCACTAACAAATACTATTTTTGTTATTAGACTATAAAGATCTGTGCAGCAGAAAATCACAAATAAAATAATGTTTGGATGTTATTTCAATTCAATATTTATTCATTTGAATCAAGTCTTGATTTCCATTTTTCTTCTGCTTTAAAGAACAATGTTCTAAAATGTCCACATAATCTTTGAAATACTTTGTTTAGCTTGGGAAGATACAAAAGCTTTTAAAATGAAACGCAAATAGCTTGTCAGATTTCACAAGAGTATTTACTGTTAAAAAAAATTGTAGTTTCAGAAAGTATCAACTTTGTCACTTCCTTCAGATTAAAATAAAATATAATTAATTGTGTAAGGTAGAATTTGCCAGCCCTTAAAAACTAACTTCTTGTTGTTCCTTATTTGACTCTCATTATCCCTCCTATATCCTGTTTTTACTTCAGTCTCACCCAGGAGCATTTGTGTCCTTCATTAAGCCATAATGCACACATCAGACAATCACTCTACATGAGCCTGTTGTGTGTATTGTCAATGTAAATTTGAGGGTACAAAAAAGAAGTCAAAATTTTTAAGAAAGGCAATATTGCTCTCACTCCCCATCAGGCAAACTAGCAGAAGGTGCTAAAGCCTCTGGCTCATATGAAGACCAGAGGGGTAGAAGTGAAGTCACCTGGTTATTCCAAAGGTTTTCTTTTGTGAGTTAGAGGTGGAGGTTTTTATGCCCTTTGGTGTGATTCTTTGAGAAAGGGATTTCAGTGACACACGGGGTATAAGTCAAAGCACTACTGATAGAACTGAGGAAGTATAACAGGGCAAGACCAAGATACTGTTTACAAATATAACCAAATGAGTTTGGGTCTCTGAAACTCACTGAGTCTACGGCTGCTTATCTTTAGAGATGATAATGCCTACCTGTGGCAGGTTGTATTTTCCCCTAAGGGACACAACATGCCCTTCTAGAATTTGTTTCCAACACAGAGGCAATCTATGTACACTCCACTTGAACCTGGCCAGGACTTTCTGACTGCCTTTCCAATGGAGTCAGGCATTATTGCCACATGACTTCTGAGATCAGGTCAGAAAATGTGATAACAGCTGTCACCTGGCTCTTTCCTTTGGGAACATGAACTTGTGACTCCCTGAATCACAGAAGTATAGCTTTCCTAAGTCTACCACAAAAGAGAAACCATGTAGAGAGACTACCTAGAGACAGAGCTCTTTGAATTTTCCCAGATAAGGAACCGGATATGACAATGAAAAAGTCTTAACACTACAACATCATAAGAGCTCCTAAACCAGAACCAAGTGCCTCTTGAATTCCAAATTAGAAGACTATCCTATCTAATAAAAAATTGATATGCAAATTGACCATCATTCCAACACACAAGATGGCTGCCCCCATAAGATGGCCAGCAGGGGAGGGCAGTTGTGGATGATCAGGCCAGCAGGGGAGGACAGTTAGGAGCAATCAGGCCAGCAGGGAGGGAAGTTAGGGGCCACCAGGCTGGCAAGGGAGGGAAGTTAGGGATGACTGGGCCAGCAGGGGAGGACAGTTAAGGGCAATCTGGCTTGCAAGGGAGTGGTTAGGGGCAATCAGGCAGGCAGGCAGGCAGGCAAGCGGTTGGGAGCCAGCAGTCCTGGATTGTGAGAGGGATGTCCAACTGCCCACCAGGATCGGGATTAAATGGACAGTTGGACATTACTCAGGGGTCCCAGATTGGAGAGGGTGCGGGCTGGGCTGAGGGACATACCTCCCCATGCACGAATTTCATGCACTGGGCCTCTAGTGAAAGATAATAAAGAAATAGTATTATTTTAAGCCACTATGTTTTGTGGTAATTTGTTATGCAGCTATAGATAACTAATACACTGAAATTTAGTTAATTGTGAAGATTAGAAAGCATATTTTAAAACTTTTTAGAGTCGGTTCTGTGTAAATAAGCAGAGAAATATTTATTAACATTGCTACATGCACTCATACGTTATCCTTCCATTCTTTGCCCCCCAAAATTTCTAGTTAAAATAATAAGAGAAAGAGAAAAAATATTTATCATCTTCAGTAATAAATTTTTTTGTTCTCTGAAATTCTCTTTCAAGCATATTTTTTGTAAAGGATAATAAAACATTTGGTGAAAAAAGGCACAATCTTTTTTCTGATTCCCTTTCATCTTAATGTACTGGAAAACTGATTTGGATGAATAAATTACGCCTCTATCACCAAAATTATTTTATTTCCTATTATTCCTCGTATTCTAAATCTACAAAGTAAGTTTTTTGTTGGTGCGAGGAATATTATCAGTATGGCAGCACATCAAATGAAATTTATTAGGGCCCAGCTGGTGTTGCTCAGTGGTTAAGCGTCAGCCTGCGAACCAAGAGGTCAGGGTTGGATTCCTGGTCAGGGCACATGACTGGGTTGTGGGCTTGGTCCCCAGTGGGAGACATGTAGGAGGCAGCCAATCAATGATTCTCTCTCATCAATGATGTTTCTATCTCTCTCTCCCTCTCCCTTCCTCTCTGAAATCACTAAAAATATTTTTTTAATAAAATTTATTCAGGTATTCTTAAAAATAAAAAGTATAAATCACAGCATTCTATAATTAAATCAGTAATCATTTCTTGGCTTAATAGACCATATACTGATGAAGAAACTACAAGATTATGTAGCCAGTCGACTGAAATTGCCTCTGAGCAGAGACCAGGGTACACTTTTTATTTTATTCTGGTATAATGTTTCTTTTAAATAGTAATATTAAAAAGGCTTCATACAAATTATGTAAACACAGTTTGACATTGCTCTGAATGGAGACCAATGTACACGAGAGCTTAGCCGGGCCTTTAGAGAAATGCAAACCTTCAGGTATTGGCCATGCTAAGTTGGGTGGAAGTGAACTGAAACAGGTTCCGCATAAGAGATAGAAGAAATGACAGCCAGTTGGCCTGGTGGTCAAACCCCTCTAGTTTTAACTACAACAATCAAGGCTCAACTAGAACAAGACTGCGCACAAAGACCACTAGGGGGTGCACCAAGAAAGCATAAAAAATGTGGAGACAAAAAAACATGACAGAAATGGAGGATATAGAGCTAAAAATCGCAATTTTGAGGGCTTGCAAAAATGTGCTAGAAGCTGTCAATAAACTTGAGGAGAGAGTCACGAAAACTAATGAGACCCTCGATGCTATGATAAAGAACCAACTAGAAATTAAGCATACACGGACTGAAATAAAGAATATTATACAGACACCCAATAGCAGACCAGAGGAGCACAAGAATCAAGCCAAAGATTTGAAATGCGAAGAAGCAAAAAACACCCAACCGGAAAAGCAAAATGAAAAAAGAATCCGAAAATACGAAGATAGTGTAAGGAGCCTCTGGGACAGCTTCAAGCGTACAAACATCAGAATAATTGGGGTGCCAGAAGATGAGAGACAGCAAGATATTGAAAACCTATTTGAAGAAATAATGGCAGAAAACTTCCCCCACCTGGTGAAAGAAATGGACTTACAGGTCCAAGAAGCGCAGAGAACCCCAAACAAAAGGAATCCAAAGAGGACCACACCAAGACACATCATAATTAAAATGCCAAGAGCAAAAGACAAAGAGAGAATCTTAAAAGCAGCAAGAGAAAGAGACTCAATTACCTACAAGGGAATACCCATACGACTGTCAGCTGATTTCTCAACAGAAACTTTGCAGGCCAGAAGGGAATGGCAAGAAATATTCAAAGTGCTGAATACCAAGAACCTACAACCAAGAATACTTTATCCAGCAAAGCTATCATTCAGAATTGAAGGTCAGATAAAGAGCTTCACAGATAAGGAAAAGCTAAAGGAGTTCATCACCACTAAACCAGTATTATACGAAATGCTGAAAGGTATCCTTTAAGAGGAGGAAGAAGAAAAAGGTAAAGATACAAATTGTGAACAACAAACATGCATCTATCAACAAGTGAATCTAAGAATCAAGTGAATAAATAATCTGATGTACAGAATGAAGGAGGGGAGTTATGGGGGGGAAAAAAAGAGGAACAAATGTAACCTGAACAATAAAGATTTAATTTAAAAAAAAGAGATAGAAGAAATAAGGGCTTTATTCTGAGAGGAGAAAACAGAGGATGTTTGCTGGGGGAGGAGTAGATTGCAAAGCAACATGACAAAATGGCCCAAGACATAAACAAACAAACAAACAACAACAACAAAAAAACAATAAAAATGTCAATTTCTGCCAAAACCGGTTTGGCTCAGTGGATAGAGCGTCGGCCTGCGGCACATCCCCAGTAGGAGATGTGCAGGAGGCAGCTGATCGATGTTTCTCTCTCATCGATGTTTCTAACTCTCTATCTCTCTCCCTTCCTCTCTGTAAAAAATCAATAAAATACATTTTTAAAAAAATGTCAATTTCTAAACTTCAACCCCAGATTGTTTGCATATGTGTTATATTATCATTCTATCTCCACAAAAATACAGTGAAATCTGCTGTACATTCCCAATGCCATCCAGCTAGTTTATCAATTTCAGATAGTGAAACTGATGCTGAAATTGGTCCCTAAAATGAATGATGTTATCTTAGGAACAAAGATGAGCAGGTGAGTAAAACTTTCACAAGTTTTAGATTTAAAACAGCTCCCCAATTTCTTACAAATGCCATTTAGTTGCTTAGCACTCATGGAACTTTGCCTGTTTATTCTTTGGAGATAGTTGAACTATTTTGAAAATTATGGCATCCTTATTAGTAATAATACTATCTTCTCAGCCACGAATGATAGTGACAGCAGAGTGATTAATGCTAACGTGCATACTTCAGCTCAACTTAAAATCCCCGTCCAAATAAAGTTGGCACAGTGTTGTTCCCACAGGCATGGCTACTTCCATTTCAAATTCAAATCTGGCAACCTTGAGGTGAGTTAGTGTATACACTCAACAACTGCTATAAAGTCAAACGATTTGTGTGGAGGAAGTAACCATATTAATTAAATTCTGCAGTAAAGTACAGTGTTGGCACTATAATCTCATTTTATTAGCATTAACATCCATTTTTAATTGAGCTATTATAGTTTATTTTAAAATTGTGGAAGGATTTTACAGCGTTATATTCCAAGAGTTACTTCACAGTATACATGCAGTTACAATTCCAAGCAGAATGCAGTGCTGAAATCCTTGCTTTGAAATTAGATATGCAGAAACCAAGTGCCAGCTCAGCCATTAACTAGTTATGTGACCTGGATCAAGTTACTCAATCTCTCTGAGTCTTGATTATCCCCTCTGAAGTGTAGATAATAGCACCTACCCAAGGGGTTGTGGTAAGAGTTAAGTGAGAGGATTTATGTTCCTGGCCCAAAGTGAGTATTCAAAAAATATTACCTCTTAATCCTGTATTTTTCAAGTTATCATATATGTTTACAATAACAGAATACCAGAATGTGGATTCGATTTCTCCTAATGACTAATAGAGAAAACTGCTACTTCTTTGAGCATTTTACACTTTCAAAGTATTTTTACACGCTTTATTGCATCCCTAGGCACTTGCTATTCCTTCTCTCTGCAGTGTAGAGATGAGAAAATTGAAGCTCGAGGAATTGAAGGGACTTTACCAAAGTAACTCATGCAGTTAGTGGTAGAATCACAACAGGAATCTGAAGCCCAAATTCAATCCGCTCATTGTGTCATGCTGCCATTTTAGCCATAATATCTAACCTCAACATTTAACAAGAACAGACACGTGTCACAAACATTTCAGTTTAAAACAACACATGCTTATTTGCAATCCTGACATTATTTTACCCTCAGGGATGCATCAGCATAATCTCACTTGCATTATTCCTCTTCCTGCCTTTCTTGTGATGGCCATGCTTCCACTCATTAATCTGTGGTATACAGTGCTCACTGGCCTATCCTTCCTCGGTGATCAGTTCAGCCCACTGGAGCCATACATGTAGCTTTGGAAAGAGCAGCTGCATATCACCCTCCAAAACAGGAAAAACACTGTGTCAAAGAAAACCCTGATCCACGAAGTGCAGAGTTAAAGGCTGTCTGTATCACTCACTCTCTTGTTCAGGTTCTGAAATTACTTTGCCGACTTGAGCAAGAGTGCTCAATTGAAATACTAGGTGGGCAATGGGTAGAGCAGTAGTGGGGGAAAGATTGGCAGTCCTTGTTGGGTGCAAAACACAAGGAAAAAATACAACTTCCCTCATCCTTTCTGATTACAGCAGATGCTTACTTTTTTTAGCTAGATGTTTTGTTTTTCTTGAGATCTCCTTATGGTGGGGTCAGCTCATTTGCGGACCTCTGCCTTCTTCACCCTGAATATTTCATCTTAATGCTACACTGTACTTCAAAATGATCCATAATATGAGCAGAGTTTAAAAGGCAAAGAGTCAAGGGTCCTTGAGGAATTTTGAGTAGGACAGTAAAGTAACAAGGGCACTGGAAGCTACAATTAAGTAGCCTCGAGGAACTGTAAAGCCCGTTCTTGGACAGCAGCCTATTAGACTGCTGTCAGGCTTAGATTTGTGGCTGCAAAGTACTAAAGATTATTCCACAAAAGTATGGTTTTCTACCTCACAGTGTTCTGTGGTAATAGTCTTATTATTTCTTATAACTGTATCATATAATGTCCTTGACTATCAGTACATTCAGAAGGGTATAGACTGTCCTTCTAAACAGAGAGGCAGGCTCCTATTGTATGGCAGCAAGGTCTAAAGTGACTAATTGCATATTTCTTATCTCTGATTTATTCTCTGGTTTATTCAATTCTTTACCATTTATGGAGCGCAGCAAGAATATTTGAGAATATCTTTTATAACCTTATTGTGCCGAGCTAGAGATAACATATGATTCACTGCCAATATCATCTCTCACAGATATGCATTCCAAGAATCTCCCACACAATGCTCTGCAGAAAGAGTGAAGCCAATTACTGGCTACAATGGCAAAATCTTCAAGGTAATGAGTAAGGGTCATTGTGGTCATTGAAAACCTTTTAATTAATACTTCAGTCCTGTTGCACCTAAAAAAAGCGGGGTGGGGTGATATTAGTCATGGTCAAAGAATTTTAAATTGTAAAAGGGGACTTCCCCATCTTTCAAAGTGACATCCTCTACCACTTTTCTTAGCCAAAAAGTTAAGCCAATCTTGATTCCTCTCCCTTATATTATTCATGAAATGCTTAAGGTCCTTTCAGTTGTAACTCCGAAACCTGTTATGAATCTCTCTCTCTCTGTCATGCCATCTGCACTGCTGCTAGGCGTGCCCCCACAGCTATCATCGCTGGCCTGGATTGCTTTGATCTAGTTCCTGTGGACTGCTACCTGACTACTTTCCACTCTATACAGGATTGAAATTAAAAGCCACATTCCTATTATGCTTTCTTGCTTTTTGAGGTCTGATCCCTGCCTCACTCTCTACCTAGTATTTTTGCTAGCCAAACTGTTCTTTTTTATCTTCTTTGAATAGTTGAAACCTGTTCTTGTCAAGCAGTTCTCACTATTCCTACACCTTTGCATGGGTAACTTCTCTGCCCATGACAGTCTCCTCTCAAAGACAACTGCATAGGGACCTATCCTGGCACTGTATTCTAAGTAATTCATCCCAAGTCAGTGTTTATCACTGGGTTTTACTTTTGCCAGTACATTTATTATCTTCCTGTTTTTACTTGGTTATTGCATGTCTCTGCCACTTAGAGTATGAGCTCAATGAGTACAGGGAGTATTGTGTTGTTTAATAGCTATGATTACGGCTTGGAACTATTCATAGTGTGTAGTAGTAATAAGTGGTTTCTGAATGAATGAATGAATGAAGAGAACCTTGAGAAAAGATAGAATAAGAAAGAAGAAATAAAATGATATGCCATAAACTTTTAATCACAAATTCAAGGTTTAAAATATTCTAATATTTTATAAAATATATTATAATATCATTTGTTATTTTGACATACTGTTTTATGGAGACATGTAGAATAAAGGTTTATTTATTTTTATTAATGAAATGCTTACAAAGTTAGTAAAATTTGATTGCAAACATTAACAAAAGACAGGGTTAGTGGAGCTTTGTCTCTTGATGAGACTTGTGAAATGCAAACATATTTGAGAATGCAAACATATTTTTAATAATTAATGATCATTAATGTCATCTAATCAAGGCAAAACTTGTTACTTAAACAAATAATTATCTTTCAGAATTGAAATGTAAATAAGAGTATAATTCATCTTTGTTTATTTTTTCTCTATTTTGTTTTCAGACATGTAGTATTTGCTTCACATGCATACATCAACAGTATGTAAATAGTTGTACCTTTCTGCAAATGAACTAAATGGTCTTATCAGGTGTCAGGAGATGTTTAGGGGCATTCCTCCACATGAGGGATATTACCCACAGTTTAAAAGAATCCAAATTATATCTGTTTGTTATTCTTTGTTGTCCCTGTTCATGGAAGCTATTTTTTTACCTGAAATTCCTAAGTGCTGCCTCAGTGGGGACAGCTTCAGGTTTGTCTACCTTTTTCATCACATTGGATATTTTACTTAGTTTTGAGTAACCCTTATTCCATATTTGAGCAAAGCCACTAAGCCAATTGCTGGTAGATCTGAAAGGCAGCAAGTTGCAATGGGCAGAATGTAACTTACAGGGTTGAACAGACTTTGATATCTCCTAAGTCTGTCACTCACTGGCTTTACAACTAAGCTATTTCACTTGTGCAAGTCTCAGTTTATCACCTATGCAATAGCAGCCAATCTCACAAGATTTAGGTAAAAATTTAATGAGATTGTGGATGGAGGGAGGACTAACAATGTCTCTCCACCCCTGTCCTCTCTACCCCTCTTCCAGTATCATTCTGACATATACAAGCAAGGCGACCTTGTCAATTCACTCATGAGGTCCGGTTTGTACTCTTCAACTTTCAAATAATAGCAAAATAGCTTACAGGTTCTTAAAATGATTTATTTGATCAGAAAGTCTAAGACTCATGTGTAAGAGTAAATGCTTGATTATTCATATGGGAATGACATGTCCATGAACCAAATGTATGACAAAAGAACATCCCTCCCTACTTAAAAATCCCCTCAGCTCCAGTTTCACTTTTGCAATATTCTAGAGCCCAGCTTTACCTGATTCTTTTCACATTTTATCATGTAAGACTAAAACAAGGAAATATGCAGTTGAAAATGCATTTGTATTTTAATCGAGAATTGTGTGTTCAGGAATTATCACTCATGCAAACGGAGATAGTCATCCATCATAAGTACTCCCTTGTATCTGCAGCAACTTATTACAGTGAAGAGAAGTATTTCTGGATTCTGAGAAATTTGCTGTCAGAGATACTACACAGAACTCCTTTCTTTTTTTAATTTCCTGCTAGCTCTGAAAGGATAAATGAAGTAGGAGGGATGTTTTTTTTTTTCCTTTGCTGTGACCTGAAAATAGATAAGAACAGGCAATTGGTAACACTGCTATTTAAATCAAAATTCTAAAAATGACATTAGTCATTATTTCTAGTTAGTATTAATAATCATAGTAAGATAAGAATACTACTTTATAGTTTATAAATATATGAACATATGTATGATCTTTTGTGTATCATATTGTTTTATTTATACAAAAACTCTATTTTAATTGTGATTCAGAAGAGACCAAGTTACTTGAGTCAAGAACCCAGGGCTTTGCTCTATGTTATATATCCTATGTCATTTCCAAATTGTATTTTCTTATTTAGTTTATAGTAAAAAAAATCAGAAATTCAGTCAAATAGTAAGAATTTGAGGGATCTGAAGAAGACTTTAATTGTATGTATACCAACACACACATATATGATACAGAATAATTATTTTCACATCCAATAATTAAGATTTTGATTTACTCTTTTGCAATTAAAATATTTTACTATTTAATATCGATCTATTTTCAACCACTATTTTCTATATTTAAGTTGTCATCTTTGAGAAATAAGCAACAATTTTAATCCCTGATCAGCATAAACCAGACAGGAGACTGAAGCTCATCTACAAGCTGCTTTGTAAATATTCTTAAGTCTTTTCCACACATTTCGTTATTTTAAATAGTATGCAAACATTGCCCTAGCCAGTTTGGCTCAGTGGATAGAGAGTCTGTCTGAGGACTGAAGGGTCCTGGGTTTGATTGAGATCAAGGGCACATGCCCCAGTTGTGGGCTCAACTCCCAGTAGGCATGCAGGAGACAACCAATCAATGATTCTCTCTCATCATTGATGTTTCTATCTCTCTTTCCCTCTCCCTTCCTCTCTGAAATCAATAAAAATATATATTAAAATTAAAAAAATTAAATAGTATGGAAACATCTTCATAATTAGAACCATATTTGTGTGTGTGTGATCCTTATGAGTACTGAGAGAAGACAGAGAGATCTTAGTAAAATGTAGCTGTCTGAATCTAATTGTGTAGGTTCTTAATAACTTTCAGACACTCCAGTTAATTGCCTCCATGTTCTACTCATACTTTAAAACTATGAAGTCAAGAGCTAAGCAGAAGAGCATTTTAATAGTGGTCTGATATTAAAGAAGAATAATGTCTACATTCACACCACCCAGAACATGCCCACCCATAACTAACAAGTGCTAAGCAGGTTTGCATCTTCCTGTATTTGTATGGGAGACACTGTGTGAATACTAAGTCCCATAGGCCTTTAAGATAGACAGTGTTGTCCAATGGTTAAGAGTATGGACGGCATTTAGAGTTAGGGAAACCGAATTTTCCTAGGTGAACTAAAGCAATTTACTTCAACCATTCAATCCTCAGTCTTTTCTCCCATAGGATGGAAACAATAATAGTACCTACTTCATTGGGTATGCTTGGTAAAAATTATAAATTAATATATGTAAAACCCTGACCAGTGTCTGCACATGGTTACTCTTCATCTGATAGTATTTATTAAACATAGTTTATCATAATATTAATGCTTCCTTTGACACTGTTTAATTTTTGCCCACAATGCACTTAACAAGTACTTATTGGGCACCAACTATGTAAAAATCACTGTCTTAGGTACTAAATGCACAAAAGCATACATCTCTTTGACCATGGATTTTATAGCTAATTATTCATTTGTACTATTACCCATAAATTTGTATTAGGCATTCTCTATATTTTCTACTGCAGTACAGCATTAATGTCATTATTCAAATAATTTGACAAATAAATGTAAATTTTTGACTGATAAATGGTTCAAAGAAGAGTGGATTAATGATACGAGAACCTCATTGTTTTTCCGTATTGAATACTAGGACTGACATAAAATTATCATCTGCAGAATCTCAAGGTCAGAGAGAATTGAAAGAATACCCAATTAAAGAAGTTTGTATGTTACTTGTTCTCTTTAATGATTTTACTGTAAATTTTCCATCATTTTGTCTAAAGTTCATTCCCTCGATTTCCTGTCACTTTCTCAACTTACTATGATATAAAATAAATAATTATGACCCCAAAATAAGGCTTGAATATAAATAAGAAAACAGTATGGTAAAATCTTATTAGCCCATGGTATTTCAAAATAACATTGAAATCTAATCAATAGTTAGTCCCCAAATAGATATAGTTTTCTCATTAAAATTATTCATTTAATACAAAGCATGCATTTTGATTTATTTAAGGCAGAAATTTGGTCTCAAGAGTACCTTGCCTTATTAACGAGGTATGATAATTCCAAGGGGTGCCAGGAAATAGCTGTGTATCAGCTATAGTGAAACTGTGTGGACCACTGTGACTACTGGAGCTGCAGAATTTGGTTCATGAGATAATTCATTCACCTCTTTTCTTGAAAATAAATATTTAGGAGCATTTCTATAAATTTATAACATGTTACAAGGAAAGAATGCCCTGCTTGTCCTTGTCCTTACCATATTCAGTATATCTGGTAAAGAATTCCTTAATTCTAGTAACTGAAAATAATGAAAGAAGATTTTCTCTCAACTATGATCTATTTTTTTTCAATAATGAGCTGGATTTTATGATCTTGAGTCTCTAAAAACTGAAAATTTTCAATTTCTAAGTTTATATCACTGTAGAACTAAGAGACACTCCCTGTTATGAAAGGTTTTAAGTATATTGGGGGAAAATAGAAGATACAGGGCTGCATTTTCAAAGACTAACTCAGCTTTGCTTTATGTGAAATGGAGCTACTGTGATTTGATGCTCAGAGATATTTGAATCTCAGAGAATCCAGACTTAATACGATTGTAATGTTTAAAAACCTGAGAATCATCAAATTAGAAGTGTTATAATAGTACAAATTATTGGGTTGTTAGAAATGTTAACTTAATCATCTCATTTTATAAAGGAAATCTTGTTTTAGACAGAATCCCTGGGGGTATGGATGATATTTCTCTTTTAAAACTAATAAACAAGCTAAGAGCAGACAGTACGGTGAGTGTGGTTTGAGCTCAGGCAGGATTTTAGTGTAAGGCTTCCCCTCTTTTCTAGGATGCCTGTAACCTTGGAGAACAATTATTCCCTGCTGTGGCCCAAGTGGTGTAGAAACCACAATTCATTTGGGAGATTTGTAAATCATTAGAAAAGGTTTACAGTATTTTATCCCCCTGAGGACCTCAATGTGCTATGTTACCATGGTGATTTATGACTCCTTCTAAATTCCTTGGGATAGATAAACCACTTGCAGTTTAACACTCTGTACTCTTTAACCAGCATCAGTATCTCTACATGATCCATTTGCAACACAGAGAGCGGTAGATTTGAAGGTTAAATCACAGAGGCATGGGCTAGCCGAGCCCGTGTTTTACAGTAATAATTCACATAATAAAACTAGAGTTTTAAGGAACACCGATTCAATTCATAAGAGAGACAGTACAGTATGTATTATGCCATTGCAATTTATTAAAACAGGCATTCATTCAAATATTTCTGTTGACTATTTTGTGCAGAATTTCTCAGGTGAAAGAGGAAACATAAAGATAACTAAGATATGGCCCCTATCCACATCATACATAGACTAAAAGTCTTTGTGATTTTTTTTCTACTCTGTCATTTCAGCTTTATCAAACCAGGCACAAAAATAAACAAAATCAACAAACTCATCAGAAGCCTCTCTCTGCCTTCTTCTCACACTTTCTCTTGAAGCAGAGCTAATGTTACTGGCCTTATAGCTAGTAAGCCCCATTTTATGCCAGGCAACCACCTGCTATTGCCGATCTTTAAATATATTTCAAAAATCAAAAGAAGTGAAGAGTCAGCTCAAGTCACCCTGAGAAAATCCTGGTGGTGCTCAGAACATGAATGTCGTCAAGAGATCCAGGACCGTTTTTCTGTTCCTGTCCAAGGAGGGAGGCATTTCTCCCTCTGTCCCGGGAAACCCTAGGTGTATAAACTCTCCATATTTGTGCCTATTGAATCCTTGCTTATCCCCCGAGGCCAGACTCTCCCATAATCGGTCCTGCCCTCCTCTACGTCCCCCAGCCTCCTAGAGTCCCCTGCTGACTCACCTGTGGTTCTCAACAACCCTGCACCCTGTGCCGCGGAAACATCCCTATCGCCAGAGCAAGGAAATAAGTTCCATGAGGACCAGGTCTCATTGCATCGATTCTTGTATTTCCAGCGTTTAGAAATGTGCTTGGTATTCATGATGTGCTTAATGAGTTAAATGATGGACCATGAACCATTTTTCAGTTATTTTAAATACTTTTACCTGCTAGAGTAACAGCTACCTTCATATAGCTCCAGAATTAGAACAGAGACTTATGGGTAGAAACTGTGCAGAGGCCGTGCTGGAATGAACGAAAGGAACAACCATCAATATATAGCAGCCACAATAACTGGAAAGGAGCCTGTCACTTGATGCATTTAAGCAGAAAGTGAAAAACAATTTGGTGGCAATGTTACAGAGGGAAAGCCAAAAATGAGACTGGTTCGTACTACATGGACTTTATTTTTCCTCACTTTTCTCTATTTTCCAGACATATCGCAAGCATGCAATGATTCAACGATTAGTTTTTGTCTCATTTTAAAATAAATGAACAATGAACCTGCTCTAAGTGTAATAGGGAGACCATGCACTTTGACAATATCAGTTCCTATTGTCGATTCTTTCTACTTTACACTTTACTATTAGTCCCCTTGTCTAGGTTTGAACCAACCACAATGTGTGTGTTCTTGGCTCATGCTCCCCGCTCCTTGTGATCCAAAATCCTTAGCTTGGATCTTGCTCTTCAGTTTACTAGACTGGGCTCATGTCCCCTGTTATGTTTTGAACTTCTTGGGCTTCATCATCTGCTTCCTGCCTCCTCTTTCCCACTTTTATTGCTTTGACAAAACAGCCACCTGCCACTCTCCTCTCTTTTGAACCCACACCACCCCAACCCCCAGCCTCAGACTACTTCATCCCTGTAGTCCAAGACCCAGCATGCAGAAGTCAAATGTTTTTGGCAGCTAACACTGTGAAAAACAATCAAACAAACAAAAACAACCTTTGGCTCAGTTCACTCAGATTGTAAAAAAAGGAGAGACTGGGTTATCAATTAAGGAACTGACTCAATTTTAGAAAGTATGAAAGCAGCGGTAGCAAAAATATACTCTCTATGGCTTTCCACTATCACAGTCATAATCATCATGTCTATTTTTCCAGCTTTTGGTCATGCAGCCATGGCAAGCAGAGGCCAAGGAGGCTGCTTTGATTGTGTGTGTATGTGTGTGTGTGTGTGTGTGTGTGAAAGAAATTCTTCACTACAAGTGTTTGCATACACCTGTCAAAAGGTTCCACTCAGACACTCAAAGCTTTGCCATCTGAACTCAGAATGCAGAACAATCCATGTCAAGGACGGAAATCAGTATTGTTTAACAATCCCCAGATTATGGGTCAGACAGATGGGCCAGTGAGACGACAGCAGCACTGGTGGCCCCTTGTCACCCCGTGTTTGCAGGGTTACACATGAATGTAATTAAGGGGCTGTGCCGGTGTGCCTCTGGTCTCAAGGTTAATTAGCCACAGGAAAATGACACCTTCAGGTGTCCTGTATCATAACAGCACTGCAGAGAGAGGCATGATTTTAAATTGATAGCACTGACACCACCAGACAGCAGAGTTGAAACCAGCAGAGGTGAAAACAAAGACTGACAGAGGTTGCTGCAATGCTGACAGGATGGAAAGCGGACACACTCTTCCTGCCTTAGGTAGAAATAACACTGAAGGCGAGAAAAACTCACCCATGATGCCTCACTGTTGATGTGAACACCATCCACGGTTAACTGCATGTGAAAAGCTTTGCTGTCTGTGCTCCCTGGCCTTCCAATCCATCTCATGGGAGCTTGACATCCTTGAGCCCTGTACCCCCAGAGCTCTTCCTATCCCCCCAGGATTTCCAGATCTTTTCCAGAGAAGTCCAGCATGGAGGGGTGTGTGAAACCCCTAACTCTCACTGAGTGCTCAGACCTTGCAGCAGGCCCCTCACCTTCCTGGAGGCTCTCTGGGATCTGGCATTTCTAAGCTACCTGAAGAGAGAAACTTACGGAGAAAGAGAGACTTTCTGGTCTTCACCATCAAATAGCCTTGGGTTTCTCACAGGTGATTTTTGCCTGCCTATCACATTGGGCCTCTGCTATCTGCTTAGGGTGTGTGTTAGGGGGTCGGAGGGATACTTTTCCCCCCACAGTGAATGGCACCCCACTGACCAGCACGGAACCCCATTCGCATTTCTCTGAGCACTGAATGCAGTGGCTCCGCTCTGTCTCCAACCAAATCCCCTCTGCTATCAATTTGTAAACAACTGAGCTCTGCCTGCATAATATGTGAGCAGGCAACGCCAGCACCACACTGTGCCCTTCCCTGCTCCCAGCCAAGTGCACCTGCTGCCCAGGGCTCCGGCTGCTGCTGCTGCGACTGCCGTTATTATGCTCTGCTGTCGCCTGCCCTGCTGCTCGCTGGGCTGGCAGCACATCTCCGGCGTGGGGAGGAATGTTTATTAGTTTTAATTGGTGGACACGGCTGGACAGTGACATTTGGGGAGTATTGTGTGCCGTTCACCCTGCACCAGGAGCCGGCTGCCATGGCAGATGTAGGTGGATCAACTCATACAACCTAAGGTTATTGCCTTTCCAGAATAATGCAGCTGCCGGGCCTCTCCCCTGCCTGCGTGGGAACAGCACGCTCCTTTCTTTCCTTTCAGCACCCCTCCCGCTTTCCTAACTGGAAGGGTTTTATTTACTCTGGAATACAATGGTCTCATTAAAAAGAAAAACAAAAAAAAACAAAGAAAATCCTCTCTCTAGGAATACAATGGTCTCATTAAAAAGAAAAACAAAAAAACAAAGCACAACAAAGAAAATCCTCTCTCTCTAAAAACCATAAACATATAGTCCATGAATCGCAAGTATGTCTTTTCATGTGACCCAAGTATTTCCCTGAATTTACTGTTAATCTTTCATATGTTGCAAGAATTCAGGTATCTCCTGGATGATATCCTATCAACTTGGCAAATCTTTTAAATAAATTATTTCACTATCAGATTCTACTCCTATTCAACTCTGTAACGAACCTCTCAAAGCTGATGCCTTTCAACCTAACCATTTCGTTTTGACACGTTTAGCTCCTCTTCCTTGTTAGTTGCCTCACCGCTCCTCTACCAGCAGGAGTCAAACTATCATGCCCAGGGCAGAGTCAGTTGGGAGCACCAGGCGCCCTTCCAGCATCAGTGGGCAGCTGAGTTGCCAATTGCCTCCCTTTGACGCCCTAGTGCTGGGCAATGCACAAAGTCAGAGCAGGGACGAAAACGCAGAGCCTAACCCTCAGCAGTCATTTTCTCAGGAGTCGTTCCTCTACTTCGGCCCATCAGCAAAGCCTTGTCTTCACCAAACCATCGGAAGACAAGAACTGGGCTTGGAGTCGCTGCTTTAAGCTTTAGTAATGGTGGTGTGTGTCGCATGGAGCTCCTGCTTGTTTGTACATTTACATCAGCCTCAGCTGCTGCGGGAAGAGCTGAGAGGGTACTTGGTAGCCTCTGATGCGGAGCCAGAAACGGTAAATCTCTTCTGCCACCTAGCGGTGCAGCTACAGCAGCACGCACCAGAAAGCAAACAGGTCTGTAGCCGGGGAATATCTTGTTAAATTTTGGCTTCCGTTTAAAAGGAGACAATTAAAACTTATACCCCATGTCCTCAAGTGTAGTAATTAAAAGTGGTTTGAAAGCAATGTTTAAATAATGCCAGATCTTTGAACAGTAAATGACTAAACAAAATGTCCTATGCTGTTTCTAATTGCTGATTTACAAAACAAAGTGACCAAAGCAAAAAAGAAAATCGTTGTATTGAACTTCTTCAAATTCTCAGGTTTGGTTTGATTTTGATTTTAATATCATCTGTTGTTTAGCTACATACAGATCCAAAATGCAGTGTTAGCTTAGAATGCTAGCTTTGAAAAACACATAGCGCGTGTCCTAGCACAGACCAGGTCCAACCACAGAAGGTGCCAATCGGGCTAAAACATTAGAAAAGAGGGGAAATTTAGGTTCTATATAACTCATGTACTATCATACTGTAATTATGTAATCCTTTCTTCACATGATTTTGAACAACACAGTATATAAATACTGCAAATACACCAATCGTTAAAACATTTTCCAAATTACCGCTGACTGATGTCTAATGGAATTGTTCTATGCTTATTGGGGAGTTGATTCGTCTTCAAAAGACAACAGGGTTTGAGTAAAAATTAGGACCTTAGGAAAGTAGTTTAAACAGAAGATGGTATGGCACCTTATGGATGCTCAGCATTCAAAATTGGAGAGATTTGGATAGTGCTAAAGGTATAGAAATTGCAGAATCAAGTGTCTTTCTCCCCTCTAAAATGTAAAATAAGAAAACAAAACCTATGCATAATTTATGGATGCCCCAGGATGGTTTTAAATTATGCAATCCACATATCCATGAAAACTTGCTTAATGTATCCCTCAGTTACTTCATGACACTGATCACCCCCCAATACACACACACACACACACACACACACACACACACACACACACACACACTATATTTCTGAGACAAGTTAGTTAGAGAAAGAAGCATGTCTGTATCTACCGTGTAAAAAACATTCATTTCTAAAGCAAATACACCAGTGAGCAGAAAAGCACAAAGGCATTTGCTAACTAAATACTTTTTTATCAACTCTGGTCTTCTCTGCTTAGAAAGCTTCTCACATGTGCATAATGGGATTAAAAGCACTCTCAATAAAGTTCATTACCTTAGTGGTTCTTCCATCTTCATGCAAAATTAACTGTATCTCCTATATGTACATCTACTTAAGGTAGTAATTTAATGGCAATAACATCAATATCTAAAAGGGTTAGTTTTCCCCTGGATCTGTTTCACACTTAGAGAGATATCTTCATGTTTAGAATAAAAACCAGAAATACTGCTTTTCTTCTGTTTTAAGAAAATGACAAAGAAGCCAAATCAAAGATTTTTTTGAAAAGCAATATACTTAGAAAATTGTAATGCCACAAAAAATACTTTCAAATGAATGTTTAGTAGGGGAGGAAAATGAATAATCTAAAGTAATAGGATGTGTTACATTAAATAATCTCTAAAATTTTAATTTAGTCTTTCATCTTATACTCTCATTTCCTCCTCTCTGGCGCCTCATTGCACACACATACAATTTTGCCTCATCTCTTTATTTCTTTATATGTATTCAAGGTAGAGATTCTTCCACTATGTTAGATAGGGGCGGTGTCATAATGTTAATTTCCCCTCCATTTATGGGCACAGAGCCTCGAATTTTTATTTTTATTATTCTTTTCCTATCTTCTCACACTTGACTCAGGAGAGAATGAGCCTCTACTCAGCACTAAATCTCAATTTGCTGGAACAAATTATCATCATCTCATTACATTAATTAGTTGAGAGTGACATGTGATCTAGGATTTCCCGATGTCATGGGGTGTGCAGAGGAAGGAGGAAGGAAGGAGAGTAAGAGGATGACTCTAGATTCCTACAATGACAACACCAAGAATAGAGACTTCCTTTGTACCTTTGGTCATGGCTCCTTTCAAATGCACCTCTGGCAACCGTCACATTCATCTTCTGTCTCTGAAGGAAAGAAAGCTTTAGGACACTTTTAGAGGATGAACAAAAGCTTGAGTCTGTAAGACCCTGGGTATACTATTCCCAGAGTCCCTGGCCTTTAAGTAAAAATTAGCATGCTTTGGCCAAATGGATACTAACTTATGCCTTTGCCCAATGACTTGCAGCTAAAGAGACTACTGATGCCTCCAGAATAGGTTTTCTTCCAATGTCAGCTAATCCTAAAACCTATACCTTTCTCCTACATTACTGCTCAAAATTATGCTTTCATATTTACCCATTTTTTCCTCCTTCACATACAGTTATCTATTGAATCCTATAGATTTCACTTTCTAAATATCTCTTGAATCAACCTTCTAATCTAGTCTACATTCACTATTTTAGTTCACTCCCTCATAATTTCTCCCTTGCAGTCTTATCACAGCTTTATAACTCCCATTTCAAATAAATCCTTCACCCTGCCTCAAGTATAACCCTGTAAATTTCAAATACAATAAGTCTCTAAATGCATAGGAGAATGTCCCTCTCCATTCAGATTCAAAATAAATTTTTTTGTGTGTGGTCAACAGGCACTTCTTCTTGACCCGTTCTTGAAAATTGAGCTTTATTTTCTATCATCCAACCACACAGAAACTATCATACATCTAAAATTGTTATTTCTTGTCTCTGTGCCTTTGCACTTTGGTTCCCTCTGTCTGTGATACCTATGGATACCAGTTAACCCCAACTCTAATTTACTTCAGCTGGCTACTTTGTAGTCAAGTATCTGAAAGCCACCTTCCCTTTGTACCATGTTTTGATGGTCTCCCTTCCTCTTCCTGTATCACACTGTGTTTGCCTCTTACATGGACACACTACCCTGTCATTTTGTTCTTTGTGAATTTGCTCCTTTAGAACATGAGCTCTTTCAGGATATGGAGCATAATTTTACCAGAACTTCACACCATGCCTGGTATGAAAAATACTCTTGATACATGATTTTCAATAAATGACAAGATATAATGGCTTTCCAACTTAAAAAAAATTCTAAAAGGCACAGAGCTAGTTAGTGGTGCAGATGCAAGTAGAATTGAGAGCCCCAGGTTCCCAGTCCTATTATCTTTCTATTATAATATACTGTTTCAGATTTAGTTTACTCTGAACCTCAGTGGTTAAAACTCAAAACTGCCATTTAAGACAAATAGTTTCTTCTAAAGGCTTTACCAGAACCTTATAGTTAGAATTGCCGGAGGCAGCTCTTTTAACCTTCCTATCATCCTCTTTCTTATTTACAAAACAGGGGCAATAGCATTGCTCATTTTTTTTTGCAAAGGAATGATTAATGTAAGTACCAGTGAAACCAATATCCATGGAAATGATTAAAGGCAAGACTAGGACTCAAAAAGAATATCCTCATGCTATTATTTGGTTTGATAATGTCCTTCTGTGTATTTATTGAATACAAGAAATTCAATGATAGTATAACTCAAAATATATTTCCCTGCTGTACCTGAGAAAGTAATAGGAAACAAAAGAACCACAACTCATCATCTATACATGCCTTTCTGTGTCACAAAGTGAAGTTCAACATCTTTATATTTCACTATGTGTTTATGTATCAGGCAATAAGCCTTTGACCTTGTAACATGTTATATTTCAATGCATTTAATCAATTCTGTGTTTATACCCTGAAATGTTGTGCATTTTCATTCTACTCAGTATATGGAAGTACAAATACAATGATTCTACGGGGGAAACAATCATATAGTTGAAATTAAGTGATTTCTGAGTTGTCTTTCAATTCTGAATGTTTTAAAAAATGATCAGGGCTATGCTGCTCTGTAGATAAAAACAGTTTCCTCTATCTAGACAGACTCACTTCTCATCTCCCTCCATTCTCTCCTCAAAGGTTATCTTATTAGGGAGACTTTTCCCAACCATCTGTTTCAAAAGGCAGTCCCCTCACGACCTCCAAACACTCTTTCTCCCCGCAGCTTGCTCTTTCTGTCTCTCTCTCTCTCTCCCTATTTTCCTTTCTTACTTTAGATTCTTCCTAGCTTCCTTATCATCACAACTAGATGACACATCATTTAATTCCCTTGTCTACTGACTTGGTGCCTGTCTCTTCCTCCCGCAGTGTAAGACACATGAGGGCAGATCCTTTCCCCCCCTTTTTATGCCATATAACCAGTGCCCAGAACAGCATCGAGCAAGTGGGAGGTGCTCACTGAATATGTGCTGAAACAGTGTCTTATGCTGTGCAGATCCTTTCAATTTGGAGATTCTCTCAAAAAAAAGGGAGGGGGGCTTTTAATCCTGCAACCTCTGACCTGCTTTGTTTTCTTGACACTTTTTTTTTAACACATCACAGTTAAAATATGTTTAGTGCCTTCAACTGTCATTCTCTGAATGGTTTTAGCATCTTCAGTAATTTTTCATTAAATGCTGCCACAGCTTTGCTAGGTGATTAGCATTTCTATTATGATATCCTAATATCATTGCGTTATTCAGAAATCTCAAGTGTATCCTCCAGAACCCACAGCCTCTGAGGCAGCACCTCATGCATGGGATATGCAGTTGATAAAAGGCTGAAAGAAAATGAATGGTTCCATATTTATTTCACTTCTTTTTAACGATATTCATTTATCCTCTGAGATACAAGGCATGATGATATGAATTACAGGAATAGAATGTTCTTGCAGCTTACGAAGCGCTCTCCCAGCCCCGTGTTAATGCTGTATGCTACTGGCAGACTCCCAGTGCTGTGTGCCACTACAGGAAGATAACAGAGCAAGTCTGTCTCTAAGACAACAGCAGATTCTTTTATGTCTTATGCTGTAATAATAGTTCCTACCACTTTGAACATCACCTGGAATTTTGTCAGGAATAAAACGATGTAAATTAACCAAACAATTAAGTATCCCTTCAAAGAACCAAATACATAAATAGGAATAATTTTCTTTTATTGGTTGAAAGAAAGTATTACAAAGACTTTATAGCAATTTATGTTGAATCACCATGACACAGAGGCAGAAAAAAAAATACTACATTGTAATTAAAGGAGTGGCTATTGATGAAACACAAATACTAATTTTAAAAGATTAGCTTCCTGAAAATATCAGAAAATAAAGGACAATCACATACGAATTTCAGATCTTATTTTACCATCCTTCTCAATCCTTTATAAGCTTATTCATCCATGTGCAAATTTTCTTTATAAAACAGAGAAAATAATACTGGTATGTTTGAATAAAATAAAAATTCATACATTAAAAAAGCACCATGAATCTTCTGTGTAAAAATTATTTCAGGAAAGCATACAATAAATTAACACTATGAATAATTCACCACTAATTCCAAATATACTCCATGTAGACTTTAGAAGTGAGTTCTCTTATTCTACATAAGTGTTATGACCTTCATTCTACTAACAATTAAGTTACAGTCTTATGAATTTTATTACCAGAACACGTGTTGCTAAAAATTATTTCAAGTATTTTTTCTTTCATGTTAGCAAAAATAAAATAATATTAATAATACATATTTGTATTGAAAGATTTTTTAATGAACTAATTCTCTTTGCATATTTTAAAATTAAGTTTTACATGGCATATTCATGTAATAATTTAAAACAGATTCCTTACTCTTCCCTCCCACCATTTTTTCCACTTAAAAACATGCTCAACAGTGTAAATCAGTAAAGTGTTTTGGGTTTTTGTTTTGTTTTATTTTGAGGTTTCTTATAAGTTCAAGTGACGAAAAGCTACAACTGAGAGAAGATAATAGTTGTGATAAATTTAAGGAATAATTAATAAGTACCTTCCATAAATATAGGGGAATATACAGAGATAAGACAATAATAATACAAGCCAGGTAATAATAAATGCTGAAAGGTAGATACAATGCTCTAAATACCTCACAAATGTGAATAAAAGATCCCCCTCATTCCAGTCTGAATTACAAAACAGACAAAGGCCATTATAAAAGCTAAGAACAAAAAAACTAAAAGATCAAATCAGAGCATTGAATTATTTTCAATTCATTCTAATAAGATAAAAAAAATACACTAATAAACTAAACATTCATTTTATTCTCACAATATTTTCTTGTTCCTCCATTCCCTGTTGTTTCCTTCCAGGAGCTGACAGGAAGCCTGGAACATAGTTCTCTCTACCCCGGGTAGGCATTTCACACCATCTTTCATTCAGGTTCCTTCAGCCAGTTTTCAATATGTGTGATTGCTCTCCTAGCCACACCACTTAGAATGATTTTGGAAATAAGAGTTCATTAAATACTACATCAAATGCCTCATTAAAATCAATACATATTACACCCACTGTCATGGCCTTTATTCACTAATACTGTAGTTCTGTCAAGACCTAGGAGCAAAGAGGTGCTCTATAATTTATATACGTTACCTATAAGTCATGGTTGGCCATCTTTTGAGAGTTTATACACATGTTTTTTCTTAAAATTTATTATTTTACTTTACTAAGGAGAGAAGTAGACGTATTTAAGTAAAATATTCAAACTGAATCTGCTTGTCTACTTTCAAATGTGAATGACACATTTTTTTCTACAATATTTTATATTTTTCAAGTTCTTCGACTCCTGAAAAGTCAATCATTCTTTATTTGATAATGTGTTCATTCCCTTAAACAATTTCTATCCATTATGTTGTCAGTTTTTCATGATTAAAATACATTTTATAATTGAATTACTTTGGTTTAAATTAATATGTTCTGTATACCCAATTATCTAGTTATTGGATTTTTTTTTTTTTTACAATTGAACGTTAAATGTTTGGGCTGTATACCCAATTATCTAGTTATTGGATTTTTTTTTTACAATTGAACGTTAAATGTTTGGACTAAATTGAAAAATCTGCCTGCAAAAGATACAAATAAATGCTGCTTTCAATATTTTGAATAATTTATCACTATGGCATTAATGAACTTACACAACACTAAATGTCAAGGCAGGTTCGCTAAACAACTCTAAAATGAAACACTTTGTGTTGATCTCTTGGTAACAGGAGTACATGGAGAAAAGGGACTGATTGCCCTGGCCATGAATACCCTGCTCTCCTAGCTGAGAAGATCAAAAAGGGCAATTCGATAGTAGATATTAAAATGATAAACAGCCACAAATTGCAGCTTTTTTTAATCTAAAATTGTTGTTTATATGTATGTATTTCTGTAACAGTGGGGAATTGTAACCAACCCCACCATTCTTTTGACTTGTTTCTGTAATTGCTGACTCTAATATGTAGCTTGTAGATAAATGGCATGCAACTAACTTCAGAAGATACAGACCCTGACATTCAGTCAACTCAGCTCTAGAAGAATTGCTGACCTTCAACCTTGAAATCAGGATGTCCAAAACCAGGATGATGCACACCAGACCATCACTTGACCAGTTTCGGGGCCCTTATCAGAATAGGCTGTGCTGGCCTACACACAGAGAACTTTCAGCCTCCCTCCCCTTGATCTCTTTGTTCTGCTTACCCTCTCCCTCCTTATAAAACCTCTGCCTGCACTGAGATGAAAGATGGGCTTTGTGGCAAGAGTCCCCATCTTCTCAGGTGGCCAACACTTTTTCACAAGCACAAGTTTGGCTTTCGTGGCAGCAGGCAGCCAAACCTTGGTTTCATTTATATTTCTACTTTGCTTTGAAAGTATAAACTCTGATGTCATCAGATCTGCTTACCACACCTCTTAAAATCATCATATCAATAGTGTCATTAGGATGACAGATTACTTAAGATCAAAAAATACTTAGACTTTTAGAATGAGTAGAGATGATACCTACAAAACATTTGCTTTAATCTACTTTAGGAGGTGGGAGGAAGGGTTCCACTGATGTCAGATGATTTTCTCAGAGTGGTACAACCAGTCAGAAGCAGAACTAGAACACAATGTCTACTGATTTCCAGTCTGGGACTCTAACCATCATACACATTATTTCTTCATTCTTCAATAAGAAGAAGATAATGTTGTAAAATGTGCAGGATTAAAAATACTGATGAAACCTTAGCCCGTTTGGCTTAGTGGATAAAGCATCAACCTGCAGACCAAAGGATACCAGGTTCGATTCTGGTCAAGGGCATGTATTTTGGTTGCAGGCTCCTCCCCAGCTAACCCCCTGAACCTGTCTCCCAAGCTCCCTTTTCTCTGTCTGACTTTCTAGAGAGTCAAAGCAGTCCAGCTCGGCTTATATTCCTGCCGTCTCTCTCCCATTGCTCCTTCTATGCCAGGCCCCTCCTTGTTTCACTCTCTCCAAATTTAATAAACGTCCTCTAAAAATCACCTGGACTTGTATTGCGAAATCTTCCCTGCAGGAAGTGAAGAGCCCACACACTCCGGGCAGCCCCTGGGCAGACCCACTCAGGGCCAGGTCCCCTTTCCAGGAACAATCTGATCCTGGATGACTTCCACAACCTCATCCCCTTTTGCTCTGCTTTCTAAATCTTCCTCTGCATTTGACTCTGCAGTTCTCAGAAAGTTGTGGATTCTCTTTTATGTTTTGACCTTTACAGAGTGCATTCTTTCTGAGAGAGATAATTTCCCTCCCTCTATGACTCCACCCCCTTTAACTAGGCCAAGACACTCTTCCTTCAAACCCACCTAAGCCATCATCTCTTTCAGGTAGCCTTTTCTGATGGCCTCAGATGTATTAGATGCTGCTTGTAACTGTTACTATACAAAATGAAATATATCCCAATGAGTAATTAACACACAGCATTGTGAGTTTCCATTTTGCAGGTAATGTTTCAATTTATTTTAATATTGCTGAGCTCTGCAGTCTCCAATCCAGCAAACCAAGGGAGTTGGATTAGATGATCTTCAACACATCTTATAAATGTAAATATTTTATATTTTTTATAGAATACTAAGTACTGATTTTAAGGAAGTAGAGGATTTATGAAGCACTTACGTATACATTGTTCAATATTCATTCTCTCATTTAACTTGATCTTAGTGGGACTACCTTATGTTACAGTAACAGAAACTTAGTATAACCAGTTTAAGTAAAAAATAATACTTTTACTACTTCCCATAATAAATAAATAAATAAATAAATAAATAAATAAATAAATAAATCAGAAACAAGATTTTGCTCCAGGTGCAGTTGAATTCAGGGCTCAAATACTTCACCATTTGGTCTCTTCTTCAGTTTTTGTCTCTACATTCCTCACAGTTAGTCTCTTATATAGCCACCGCCCCCCAACCCCTTATCCTTGAAGTCTTCTTTTTCCTCTTCCTATAGTTTAAAATATACAGTGTAGGCTCTCTTACAAACAGTGGCCCTGAACAGCTAAAGATGTTCATTTTTATTCATCTACTAATTCCAATATAAATAGAGGGTGGTTTTTTCCCCCCAATAATTGTAACAAAAGTCCTATGATTGGATCTTACTAGACCTACTTCGGTCATGTGAAATATTTTCTATAGGAAGAGACTTTGAAAAGCAGGACTAACCAGGCCTAAGGTCCAGACCTAAGCTAATCATGGAGCAGGCCAATTCATACCTCACAGTCTGAGATCAGGGTAGGGTTTGTTGGCAAAGATAATAGAAGATGAGAGATTTTTCCTGGCCAGGCAAAAACAGTTCATAGCCCACAACAAATTCCTACAATTTGTGCATGCTGTTTTTATTTCCACATATTTTCCCACTACACTAGGGGTCAGTAAACTTTTTATATGAAAGACCAGAGAGTAAGTATTTTATGCTTTGTGAGTCATATGGTCTCTGTCACATACTCTACTTATTTTATAAACCCTTCAAAAATGTAAAAATCTTTCTTAGCTTGAGGGCTGAACAACAGGCTGTGCGCTGGATCTGACTCATGGGTCATAGTTTGCTGATCCCGGCACAAAACAGTGAGTGAGTTGAGGGCAGAAGTTATGTCTTTTTTATATTATTATTCCCAGAGCTATCTCAGAGTAAATGTTTGTTTGCTGAATAACTGTAGATTTGGAGCAATTAAATTGAGTATTGTAATGAGAAAATAAATTTCAAACTCATTTCTTATACAGCATTAGAATAACCAGACATGGAAGGTCTTTCTTAGGAACTTGATGAAGTTCATCTGACCTCAGCCTCTAGGGGAAAACAAAGCTGGGGGAAATGGAGTGGGGACGGGAGGGTGAAAGAACAAAGTTGTGGTGTTAAATAATAATTCTCATGAAGTTATTAAAGACTGCATAGAGAACACAGTGAGCTTCTCTGTCACGATTATAGAGTGTGGGGCGGGGGGGGGGAGGATTTTTAGTAAAGCACACTCTCCTAGGAAAACACACTCTCCTGAAGCATCACCCAGACAATAACCATCGCCTGCCTAAAGGACAAGCTCATTGAGAGAAGCTATTGAAAGACCAATGGGAATGGCATTAGTTTAAGCACAGATGCAATCTAACTTATTTATGCCTCCAAGCTCCTAAAGGCTAAAGCTCTCAGTTCTCTCTGTGTCTCACTTCTAAGACTGCAGCTGTAGTAGCAATCAGGGGAAATGCAGCTTTTGTGACAGCTGGAACAAAACAGAATAGGAGAAGAAATTACTACTTTATATTAGGGAGTTTTGTTTTAATTTACCACATATAGTATTTTCTTATTTATTTTTCTTTAATGGACATATATCTCAATTTGGTATGTGTCACTCTAACACCTCAATCATTTCATGTCATTTTTTTCTAGCACTATGATTGCAACAATCTCTCAACTTCACCTAAACTCCCAATGCTTTGATTCCAACATCTTTTTCACATTAGTCATTCCTCTTGCAGACTTTTTTCCTCTTCCTATAGTTTAAAATATATAATCATGGGAGTGATTATATCCAACTTCTGTTCCTTGCTCCTCACAGCGGCTGAATGATAGTTCCCAAAATGATAATTCCAAGGACCTGGGAATGTTACCTTATTTAGAAAAATGGGGTCTCTGCAGATATAACTATGCTACAGATCTTGAGATAAGGAGATCTCCCTGGGTTATCCAGGTGGACCCTAAATCCAATGATAAGTGTCCTTAGAAAAGACACATACCAGTAGAAGACACACAGAGAAGTTGGTGTGATGCCAGAGATAGTGATTTGAGTGATGTGGCCACAAGCTAGGGAGAAGAGGAGGAAACAGGGCATGGAGCAGAGATTGGAGTGTGAGCCACCAGGCAAGACATGCCAACAGCAGCCAGAAGCTGGAAGAGGCAAAGAACTGATTCTCCCCTAGAGCCTTTGGAGAGAGTTCAGCTCTACTGACATTTTGATTTCAGACTTCTGCCTTCTAGAACTGTGAGAAAATAAATTTACGTTGTTTTAAGCCACCCAGTCTCTGGGGATTTGTTACAGCAGCCATAGGAAATTAACATACTCCTTTCTAGTGTACTCTGGGTCATTCCAAACCTCCACTTCCTTTGAAACTTATCCAATGCAGGGATCATGGCTGCAGAAAACTCACAACTGTTACCACTTAAATACACAACCACACATTTCGCTGGTCCTTCCATTCTTTCTTGCTCACCTAAGAAGAGAACTCTTATCCTCATTCTAGGCTGACAATCATACTTTCTCTTTCACTGGAAATAATTAGAGGCAGTCAAATAAGTTTTATTAACTCCTACCATTCAGTAGGTACTGGTTTATCCTGCTTATATAGATCAAGTATTTACTCTCCTCTTGAAACATCTAATGGCAATTCCACTCCATAAGTAGATCTATCCTTTTTTGACTATCAAAGGTCAAGGCTGCAAAGATTCCCTCTCTCTTCTACCTGAATTTTTCTTCCTACTGAATTGCCGTCAGCAATTCCTCTTTATACTACCTATTGCCATATTTCTTCACTCCCTTATGCAGCAAAACTCCACTAAGTTTTTTTTTTAACTGATTTCTTCCAATTCCTTTCCTCTATTTTGTGGTAAGCCCACTTTATTTGCCCCCACTACTTCAACAGTCCTCTTTTCAAAGTGAGCCATGGCCTAGATGTTGCTAAATTTAATGACCAATCACTATTTCCCACATTACTTGACTGGCTAAGCACTTAACACAGTCATCATTCCTTCCTCCTACATAGATATGCTTTCTCTCTCTCTCTCTCTCTCTCTCTCTCTCTCTCTCTCTCTCTCTCTTTTAAAAAGGAGGGAGAGAGATATAAAAACATCAGTGATGAGAATCATTGATTGGCTGCCTCCTGCACGGCTTGGGGATTGACCTAGCATAGCAACCTGGGCATGTGCCCTTGAGCAGAATCAAACCCAGACCCTTCAGTCCACAGGCCAATGCTCTATCCACTGAGCCAAACCAGCTAGCGTCTACATATATATATGCTATCTTCACTTGGGTTTCAGATCCCACACTCTCTTGTGTTTATGCCTAACGTTCTCCCATTTTCATTACTAGTTTCTCTGCTTTTCCTTATCTCTTAATGTTGGTGTAACCAGGGATGTTATTTGACCTCTTCCTTAATTACACTCAAGTTTGTTTCTTTATCTCACTGTATCATAAATTTAAATATCAATTATTAGAAGATAACTCCTAATCTGATATCCCCAATCGAGACTCATCTCCCAAATTTCAGATCTCTATATCCAACTTCTTCCTTGACATATCCACTCATTTGCAGTTGGAAGGCAGACATCTCAAACTTTAGACATCCAAAACAGCAGCCTTGATTTTCCTCCCACAGCATTTTCTTTCCACGGTCTATCCATTAATTGCTCAAGACAAAAACAGCAACAAAACCTCACAACATTTTAGCATAGTATCAAAGACATCTATATATAGTTTTTATATATATCACAGCCCAATCATCAGGAAATCTTGTTGGTTCTATTTTCAAAATATATTGAGAATAAAACCATTACTTTTTACCTCTACTGTAATCACCTGGTCCAATCCATTATTATCTTTCATCGGATCTCCTAACTGGTAATCTATTCTTAACAATTTTTATGATTTTTTTTCAAAGAGATCTCAAAATATATCATCTTATATAATAAAAGCCTAATATGCAAGTTGACCGAATGGCAGACCAAAGGGCGGAACAACTGGTGGAATGACTGGTCGCTATGATGTGCACTGACCACCAGGGGGCAGATACTGAATGCAGGAGCTGCCCCCTGGTGGTCAGTGCGTTCTCACAAGGGGAGCACCCCTTAGCCAGAAGCTGGGCTCATGGTTGGCAAGTGCAGCAGCGGTGCTGGGAGCCTCTCCTGCCTCTGTGGCAGCAGAGGTAGTAAGAAGTAGTAAGCCGAGTGATGTGCAGCAGCGGTGCTGGGAGCCTCTCCTGCCTCTGTGGCAGCAGGCAGCACTAAGAAGTAGTAAGCAGAGTGATAAGGAGCAACAAGCAGGCGGGCGATAAGGAGCAAGGGCTCCCGGACTGCGAGAGGGGCTGAGGGACCCCCCCCCCAGTGTACAAATTTCATGCACCAGGTCTCTAGTTTCTCAAATAAAATCTTCCTAATGGTCTTTTTGTTTCATTCAGAAAGATAATTTTAAAAACAACCTTTAGGATAGTATATATTCATTTTATAACTCTCACCTTATCTTCTATGGTCTCCTCTTCACCCACATCCCTATAGCTACACTGGCACTCCTGCTGCTTCTACAAAATACCTAACATCCCCCTGACTTAAGACATTAACACTGGCTGTTATCTCAAACTGAGATACCCATTCCCTAGATAGCCATTGTTATAACTCCTTCCCCTCCTTTAAATCTCTGCTCAAAGGTCATTTTCTCAAAGAGGCCTATATCGATTGCCCTATTTAAGAAATAACCTACCAGACTCACTATTTTCTTTGCCTTCTACATTTTCCATAGACTTTATCACTTTCTTCTATACTATATACCTTACTTAACTCTTTGGTTCATTGTTAATTTCTGTCTCACACTAGAATGATCTCCACAAAGCAGAGATTTTTGTGTATTTTTTTCCAACTGATAAATCCAAATTTTTAGCATAGTTCCTGGCACATATTAAGCACTTATTAAAATTCAGTTGAATAAATAATCTACTCTAGTGGACTGAGAGTCGTTAAACTTGAGTTCAAATTCCCATTTGTTACAAACATATAATAGGTCTTTGAGTAATCCCTTTCATTCCAAAACCTCTCATTCAAATTATTTGAATGCCAGAAAATTGAACAGTCAGGGGAAAAATATGACCCTAAAAGCCCCTTACAGATGCCAACATTTCACAATTTCAAATTCTTATAACTTACTGAATTTTGCATGACAAAGGAGAAAAAGACCTGATACTTGAGTACTAACATTGCACTTGCTATTTTAATTCATCATCTCACTGACTGAAAATTCCATGAGGGTATTTTCTTCCCATTTTACAAGTAAAGGAACTATGGGAAGAGAAATCATCCTATAAGCAGAAGAACTAGTTCTAGTATACATCCCTCTAACTACAAATATGGATAATGGTCAATTACTGACCTGCTTAGTTAAACTATATGCTACTAATTTAGTTACTGTCATGTATTTCTATGGTATTTCCTGTCTAACACTCTTTGTCTTGGTAACTCACAGCTGTCAATCTTCCATGTGACTCTCTCTATATATATACTGTATAGAAATGGAAGCTACTGCACCTCTTGGGCTATTTTAATTTTCAGTTCCATGGATCTTTCAAAATCAGATGTTTCTTCATTTTTGGTTTTATTATTGAAACCTCTCATGATGAACACTATTAATACATTTATAAACAGTTTATATTTTCAATCTGTTTAACCAGGAAACTATATATTTTTTGCCCTTAAGAAGCTCTTCATAGAAGACTAGGATAGAGAATCTAAAAAATGTCTTTTGTGAGTAGGAAAGTAAATTCATTCATTACTTTTTTTTCATTCAACACACATGTCTTCTGAGTGTCTACCATGTTTCAGGCATTATTCTAGGTTCTAGGGACAATGAAGTACATGATGAGGAAAAATAACTCTGTCCCCAATGAAGCTTGCATTCTATGGGTGTAGGAGATATAAAATAAAATAATTAGACAAGTAGATAGTCATGTGATAAGTAATGGGAAAAAAGTAAAACGGGGTATGTGAAATGTTGGAGAAAGATTAAAGTTTTAGGTAGATGACCGGGAAGGCTTCAGAGAAAATGACTTTTGACTGAAGGCCTAAGGAATTGAGGGAACTGGCCGAGTGGCTTCCCATGAAAAGAGCATTGTAGGCAGAGGGAAGAACATGTGCAAAGATCCTGAAATGAAAGATTGCTGGACTTGTTTGAGTGATCTTGAGAGAGCAGTGTGCTCTGAGCAGAAAGGACAGGAGTAGAAAGAGGTGAGGTATAGATGTCACCGGGAATCAGATCACATTGGGCTTTCAATATAATCTAAATATATATATATATATATCTTTTACTCTGAGTGAAAATGGATATCACTGGAGGATTTTGAGAAAATATAGTTATGCCTATTTTTAATAGCATTAGTCTAGAAGCCACACTCAGACAAGACTCCAGGGAGACTAGGAGAATAGCACAAAGAGCAATGTATAGCCTATTGCTTTAATCCGAGTGAGAGACAATGATGTTTTGGGCAAGTGTAGAGACAATGGAGTGAGGAGAAATTGTTTGAATGCGGGTGTATTTATTTTTTTTGTAAATCTTTACCTGAGGACATTTTTTTCCATTGATTTTTAGAGAGAGTAGAAGGGAGAGGGGAAGACTGAGAGAGAGAAACATCATTGGGATTGCCTCCCGCACGTGCCCTGACCAGGGCCAGAATGGAGCCTCCAACCGAAATACATGCCCTTGACCAGAATTGGACCCATGGGCTAACACTCTATCTATGGAGCCAAACCGGCTAGGGCTGAATGTGGGTGTATTTAGAAAGCAGAACCAAGTAGACTTTTTGACAAAGAGAGGTTTCAAAGGAATTACTATGTCTTTTGGCAAAAGCAACCAAAAATACAACAACTAAGCTAGGGATGACTACAAAATCTACTGATTTGAGGGGTAATTTCACAAGCTATTATATTCAAATCATAGCATAACTATAATTTAGTGGGTTGTTTTAAATTGAGAGTAGAGTTCTATTTTATAGATAGTTGTTGGAATGTATGTAGTTCCAATTAGAGTATGGGTCTAAGCAGAGTCATACTAAAGTAAAAAATTGTCTTACTCTTTAGGATATCAAGGAAATTACCTGGAGCTATTTTGGGAGGCCTCTTCTAATAACTTTTTATTTCCAACTGCTCTGATGTGAGAGGTCTTTCGTTAAGACATTTCTTAGCTTCCTAGGAAAATGAGCCCTTAATATACTCTAAGCCACTTCTGTGAATGGCTGCTGATCTGTCCTCCCTAGGGAGTATCTGTGTTGCTGCAAAGTACTAGGCCTGGGAAAAGGGTTGTCCCTCTTGTGACAGATCATTATACCATTTAAGAATATCTCACGAAAGTTCTGTTGCTGACACTGGCTACAGCAGCCAGCAACTGAAAGGCTATGTTGGCATCCATTAGCCATAGTTTCTGACCACACTCAGTGTAATAATACATTGTGTGACATTCTGGCCCTTCCTACATTGAGACAATAACAAAACGTCATACACCAATATTTGGCTTTCTCATAAAAATATATTTTATATTTTTTCAGGATTTTTTCTATTTATGTGAAAATATAATATTTAGGTATTTTTGTTTCACAAATGTAAACTGGCTCTGGGTAAATGCAGGAAAGAAGTTCATTTTAAGAATATGGTTATCCCAGAGGGAAGCAATGCTGAAGAGCAGGCAGTGGCATGAATAAACCTCTCATGCAGTAGCAGCTTATATATGAACTTCAATCATTTTCCGTTTGTTTTCTATCTTTTCAAGAATCCAAATCTCAGAAAACAACATCCATTTTACTGTCTCTCTCCCTCCCTTCCACTCTCTCTAAAAATCTTGGATAGATCAGTCTTTATGCCCACCCATTGGCACATGACTGACATTTGCCCAATAAAATGTTGAACATTTATTTAGTGTAATGTTGTTATCAGGAAAAGGAGGAATAAAGACCAAAAAGCAAATATCACAAGTGTTTAACTCAAAGGATGTTTCAAATCAGAGAAGAAAGAATGATTATTAAACACATTATTAAGGGCTCTTTGAAAAGATATTATCTAGTAAATCACAAAAGTTAGAGTTCTAGCTTCTACCAATGTGAATTAGAGAGAAAATAAATTATGAAGTATACAAATTAAACTTTAAAAAATCAGGGTAAGGAGCCCTAGTCTGTTTGCTCAGTGGTTAGAGTGTCAGCTCACAGACTGATACATCTCAGGTTAGGTTCTGGGCAAGGGCGCATACCTCGGTTGCAGGCTAGATCTCTGACCCGGTTGGAGGCAACCAATCAATTTGTCTCTCTCACATCAATGTTTCTCGCTCTCTGCTCTCTGTCTCTCTCCCTCCCTTCCACTCTCTCTAAAAATCAATGGAAAGAAAATATCCTCAGGTGAGGGTTAACAACAACATCAAAATCAAGGTAAAGAAAGACATCAAATATAAAGTTAAAACCAGGAAAAAATTCAAAAAGAATAAAATTGGCAGAATGTATTGTTTTAAAAGTGAAAAGAATTCTATTTTTTTTAAAGACCAGAATAAGTAGAAGGCATAAAGTTGGGAAATTCATGTTTAACTTAGCAGAGAATTAGTATTTCTACAAATCAATATGGAAAAGGGGAATATCCCAATAGAAATATAAGCAAAGAACTTTGACATTTTACCAAAAACAAAATGTAAATGGTCAAAGAATATGTGAAAATATATTCAATCTACACTCAAATAAATAAAATGAAAATGACAATGAGGTGTCCTTTCCACCAATAAATTGTCAATGATATTAAAAATCATTATACCAAGTATTTAGGCAAGTGCAGTGATAGAGAAGCTGCCTTGATAATGGTTAGAGATTTTCTGGGCTGATTGTAAGTACGTATCTTTTTAAACTGAGATTTTAATAGTAAACATTTTGTTTTAGTGCTTCCCGTTGTTGCTGAAAACAAAAGAAACCAACTCTGGTTGGTTTAATCAAAAGGAATCATTGTGGGAATGGGATTGTGGTATCTCATGGACTCTGAAATGTTGTTGAACAGCCAGGCGTTGGTAACAGGAATCCGGGCATCACTGGGAAACTGACCAACAGGAGAGTTCTGACAATAGGAAGAACGAAGGCAGCTCTCGGGATCCCTCTCTCTAGAGCCCTGTCACTCTGTGGCAAGATGCTTATGAAGATCATTGGAAGGCTGTTTCCAGACTGTGCTATAGGACTCTACAGTGAAGCCTTGTCATGTGTGATGAACTGTAGTTCTAGCGCGTTGAGCCTTCTCACATGTCATTTTTATATAAACTAAAATAGAAATAGGGAAGGGGGAGAATCTAGTGAGAATGATTAGCAGTACTGTCACTGATAATATTAACTCGCATCTGAGAACCAACCAACCAACCAACCAACCAGTATTTATTTGAAGTTTACTATATGCTAAGAATTATCTTGAGCAAGAAAAATTAATACAACCCATCTTGCATTATATATAAGTGTTATTCTTTAAGAAAAATTGTACCTTGATAGTTTGCTAGCTCAGTTCATTAGATGTCTTCATTTGTTTTTTGGTGTCATGCTTTTGTGGTTCTGCATGATTTTACTTGCAATTTATAGATAATATTTCATATACGCTTTATATTTCCCAGCGCCTATGCTTGTATTTTTTTTCAAAAGATAAATATTGGTTGGATTTTTATCTTTGCTTGTATATGTTAGAAAAATTTCAAGTGTACTCAGTAAACTTTGAAATTCTTATTAATAAAAAATATGTATGTTAATTACAAATCTCTAATAAAGGAAGCCACTTGGTAAGTTCAGTCTTTAGGCAACACATATTAGTAACTACATCTGTTTGCAGTAAACCTATATTTTAAAACATTTTATTTCAAATATTTTATTAATGAAAGCTGTCCTATTTCTCCATTTTTAATGATACAACAATATTAGAAAAGAAGAATGTTACAGCAATTATATATGAAAAATGATCCTATCTAATAAAAGAGTAATATGCAAATTGACCATCACACCAACACACAAGATGGCTGCCCCCATGTGGACACAAGGTGCCCGGCAGGGGAGGGCAGTTGGGGAAGATCAGGCCAGCAGGGGGAGGGCAGTTTTGGGGGACCAGGCCAGCAGGAGAGGGCAATTGGGGGCAACCAGGCTGGCAGGGGAGGGCAATTGGGGGCCATCGGGCCGGCAGGGAAGCAGTTAGGCGTCAATCAGGCTGGCAGGGGAGTGGTTAGGGGGTGATCAGGCTGGCAGGCAGAAGCAGTCAGGGGCAATCAGGCAGGCAGGCAGGCAAGCAGTTGGGAACCAGCAGTCCTGTATTGGGAGAGGGATGTCCGACTGCGCGTTTAGGCCCGATCCCGGTGTGGGCCTAAATGGGCAAAAACGGGCCTAAACGGGCAGTCAGACATCCCTCTCACAATTCAGGACTGCTGGCTCCCAACCGCTCACCTGCCTGCCTGCCTGATCACCCCCTAACCGCTCCCTGCCAGCCTGATTGACACCTAACTGCTCCCCTGCTGGCTCAATTGCCCCCAATTGCCCTCCCCTGCAGGCCTGGTCTCCACCAACTGCCCTCCATTGCCGGCCCGGTCACCCCTAACTGCCCTCCCCTGCAGGCCTG